>NW_013665983.1:116918-130043 GCF_000517525.1 Limulus polyphemus | reverse complement strand
TTCTCGATGAAAAGAAAAGTTCGAAAAAATGCCCCTCTTACCATGAACAAGAAACAGGGTGTGGAGATTGGTCTATTCTATGTCTGAACTAGTTATAATAATATGGTCATTTTGTTAATATTCCGTCTGATTTTCTGTGAAAAGTGGAAATGTGTTGAACTATTTACTCAGATGTTACTTTTTCTGAAAACTGCTTTCTTGAAAGGTCACAGCACGAAGATTGACATCTAATGTGTCTTGTCGTTGCTCTATCGGTGTTTGGTCGTTGTGCACGACCTGGGATGGTCAGGTTCAGTAACTTAATGTGTTTCGGAGCATCAACGGAATTTAGATCTTGTGTAGGTCTGGGAGGGTCAGGTACATGACTGTTATCTGAATTTGGGGCGTGTAGTCTTTTTATTTTATTATCTGTTTATTGTTTCCTTTTTCAGGGCCATGCCCATGAATATTATCCTATGGCCGGTGTGAAGCTCTAGAATGGGATGACTTGCTTTTTTTTACTTGGTTTCAGCTATTTTGTTAATTAAATGTGTGTTATTCGGGCTAAATAATAAGTGTATGATGTGTGGAATAACATGTAGAAAGTGTTGTTTAGCTAATTGTTTTAAAAGTATAAAGCCGTCTGTATTGTTTTGGGGTTTTCTGTACCGTTGTATGAATTCTAAAAATGTATTTTTAACTGCTTCAAAGATTGGATTTGTTTCTGTTTCAAGTATGTTGTTGGTTGACTTTCTGTGATTTGATTTTTGTTTTGTTGTACATTTGAACTGTTAGGTCGTTTCTGGATTTGTTTTGTTTGCATTTGTGTTTCTTGATTTAGTAGTTGTGATCGTGCTGCCTCTGCGTAAGTGTATGTTGTAGTCTGTATGTGTGTATAAAGTGTTTACTCGCTCGTCTGATTATCGGTATTTAGGTCTTATAGACCTGGAAGGGTCAGGTTACATTGGACCTTTCTCCCCTCCACACACATACACACCCGGTAGATGGTTGCTTTTTCGGGTGAATATACATTTAAATACCACATGAGGGTCAGAGTATCCCGCACTTACTCTGACTCCTTTCAGGGCAATGTCCATGTAAGTACTTACATTGATATTCTATGATAAATACATTTTCTCTTTACAGTTTTACATGTATTTATCACATGACATTAGTTTTATTGCCAGTCGAGAGCATTTACATATAATAACCTTACAATGCTATGGTGTAAACATTATCTTTGTAGATATCTTTGTCCAGCGTTAGGTGGGCTTATTAAGTTTTTATTTCTATTATAAATGTCAAGAGATGAGAGGAACTTAGAGCTATCTTCATCGTGTAAGCAGTAGCGATCTAATTCACACAGTAGGTAATTTTTGTGCAAAATTTGCGCGAAATAATTTAGCGTATTTTGTAGCAGTCTATCGGAGAGTGTTTGTATATTTGCGTATTTGTGCAGAAATTTTGATGAGTTGGATCTGGGTACTTTGTATGCTGTAGTTAGTAACGAGTTTTGTATCTTTTGTAATTTATTTACACGGCTGCTTTGTTTGTTTGCAGTGAAATTTGAAGTGAAATAGTTTCGGGGAGGTAGCTAGTCAATACCACTCACCGATGCTTTTAACCAACGAATAGTAGGATTGACCGTCATATCATAACTAATTTCTTTCAGCAACAGACAGATCTGTACTGTCCTACACCATTTTTTTTTGTTGGGTGTGTCGAACACCTTGTATTTGATTATTTCCAAAGCAGCATTCCAGAATTTGATAGTTGGCATGGTGCTGCACGTATGTACTAAATTGATGCAGACGAGTTTGTTTCTTTCGCGACCTTCGACCTTCTTTGAACTTTACCTTGCATATTTCGAAACCGATTCGTTTCTGGGCACTGAGATCGTTATTACAGGCAATTAATGTATAACTATTTCTAATCAAGCAAACTTCACTAATACAAACTTACTATATGACCCTTTGTCATCATAGTCCACCTACATTCACAGGCGCGGGAAACAGGGGGAACAAATTGACACCTGTTGATGATTTTAAAGTTTCCATACATACATGTATATTGTAGTATGCTATATTATCGATGTTTGCTAGAGGGCGCATGAAAGCTAAGAATCAAGAAGATCTGTGGAGTATGAAGAAACAAGTGTATAATATAAACACGAATGATCAATGAAGGAGAAAAATGAAGTATCCAATGAGTAATCAGTAAGTGATTGAGTTCAGTTCAGTGTCAGTTATAGTTAAGTGTGTCTGTTCTTAGTGATCGAGTTAATAAGTTCATTTGTGAGTGAGGCATAACACCAGTATCACAATTTGTACTGAAACGTTTGTTAACTCAGAACAACAACTTTTGTCAAAGTGAGCGTAGTCTGTAGAGACGTTATTGAAAAAACAACCTGATTTTTATCGTTACGTGAACTGGGCTTGATGTTATTTTTACCAAATAATTTAAAAGAACCAGCCCAACGATAGAACACATTAGAATAATATTTTATGAATTGCTCCATTTGATGTCTATAAATGTCACATTATCGAGCTATAGATTACACCAGATCATTCTTATTAATTCAACTTTATTGGATACTTATTTCAGCTTTTATAAACTATTGCATCCCTCCCTAATATATATTTGTTTACGTGTACAGTAATTTGTGACCTCTCCTGACCTTAACGTTTATTATTTATATTATTAAGGAGGAAGAGGAATTCTTGAATTTTTTTTGTGCGGGTCTTTCAATTGCTCACTCGGCACCCTGTAAGTAACTTTAGATAGATTATTGAGGATTAAGATAGTAATGTAAAGTAAAAACCAATGGGGGACGCTGATGGAGTTGGGACCCCTAGAGAGTTCATTGTGTTGTATGATTTTATAACAAAATAGCTAAAATCAGTCAAAGATATAAGAAATTTGTATGTATTTTGATTATATATATATATAAATATAACATTATTATATTGTTTAGACGGTAAAAACGGTGCTGCGCACTTTAAAATACCTATGTAAGTTCTAGGTTAGTCCCTTGCGACCTTTTTCTTCCTGTATACTGAACTATAGTAAAGTGCTCTGTTTATTTGTTTGTCCAATTTAAAACTACAAAATGTTTGTTTTGAGATTTTTCGCAAAATTCCTCGAAGGTTATCTAGGCCAGCTGTCCATAATTTAGTAGTGATAGACTAATGGGAAGGCAACTAGTCAATACCACACAACCTTGGGCTATTCTTTTACCAACTAAAAGTGGGATTGCCGTCACATTATAACTGAAAGGGCAGCATGTTTGATGATGGAAGTTGGACTCGCGACCTGCAGATTGCGAGTTCAGCCCCCTAGCCATCAAGCCATGTCAGGCCTGACAAAATGCATAAAGTGTATCTGATGTTGCGAGTATGATGTAGTGGTGCTGGTTGAAAGAACCGCATCTAGATTTTGTGTTGTGTATCCAGAGTAAAACGGGGAATTTTGTTATTGTATTCCATGATTAAGCTGATTTTTATGGATTAAATCATAGAACATTTTTAGAACCTAAACTAATAAAACAGTTGTTGCTTCATATCATCTTTTCAATATTCTAAATGAATAAAATGCATTAGTGACAATGCTTTAGGGGTAGGCAAATGCTTATGTTGGTACAGTCGATATTATTTATATTCATCATGTTGAATACAGGCCCGCCAGAGGCGGTAAACGAGAAAGACAATTGCCTAGAAAAGAAAATCAGTAAGATAATTTATATTATTTTCCCCCTTAGAATCGACTATCTCGCCCTCGTTTTACATTCTTTGTCATCTCTTACCAACTTGAAAACTGTGTTCATAACACAGCCAGTGTAAGATAATCAATAATTGTAAAACAAGACTCTATTAAGTTTAAGAAACTAGACCTAAAGGAATTGCTTTACGTCTCAGTAGCTATATAGAACAAATACGAAGAAAATCAAGTTTTTTCTAAATCTAAGCAGTTCAGAGTGAGCCAGATAGGTCTGATAAAGTAAACGTTGACTAGAAGTTGCGACATTTTGTTCATGTAATGTTATATTCCAGGTGTTTCAACAAACACTTGAGTTATCTATACGACTCCCTTTAGGAAAACATGAACACTGTGTTGTGAAACTCTGTGTGTAGATTAGTTTCACTGTGTGAAAGACAACCAACACAGTCATATGGTGTGTTATGATGGCATCATGGTCACACTACGTGGTACCTAAGGGCATAAAACCATCTTCCAAATAATATTCAAGCAGTTTTGAACAATTACTGCAATATGTATTGTAGTATGGCGAGTATTGTAGTATAGCCTGTAAGAGAAGCTATACCAGTTTTACACATCCACTAGCTGGTAAGAGAAGCTATTAAATGATTTCTCATACATCTCTCGCCAGTTTTACACACCCACTAGCTGGTAAGAGAAGCTATTAAATGATTTTTCATACATCTCTTGCCAGTTGTACACATCCACTAGCTGGTAAGAGAAGCTATTAAAGGATTTTTCACACATCTTTCGCCAGTTTTACACATCCACTAGCTGGTAAGAGAAGCTATTAAATGATTTTTCATACATCTTTTGCCAGTTTTACACATCTACTAGCTGGTAAGAGAAGCTATTGAATGAATTTTCATACATCTCTCGCCAGTTTTACACACCCACTAGCTGGTAAGAGAAGCTATTAAATGATTTTTCATACATATTTCGCCAGTTTTACACATCTACTAGCTGGTAAGAGAAGCTATTAAATGATTTTTTATACATCTCTCGCCAGTTTTACACATCCACTAGCTGGTAAGAGAAGCTACTAAAGGATTTTTCACACATCTTTCGCCAGTTTTACACATACTATAATCACACTTGCCCTTTTTTTATAGTTTTCTCTTGTGTATGGCTTTTGTTGTGATAAATAAAAAACTGTTGAGTTTGAGCATTTATGACCCGTTTTTTTATGTACGATAAACTCAGTCTAAGTTCGGGAAGAAGCACTTCTTTAGCTCGGTATCCTAGGGCCCCCAGTTAGTGGGACCTAACTAACTACTCTGAGGTAAACCCACGAACCTTTCGTGATCAAAATTCTCGACAAACCGAGTCTCACAGCATCGTGTCCATCGATTCCCTGAATGCAATCGTCTTAACAGCGAAAGTGACACACTCACGAAATACATGGTCAATAATGAGTTGTGTGATGTAAAGCGTTTAATTATAGAATATGCAAGAAAATATAGTACTATATCAAAAATTAACTAAAATTGTACAAAACGCTTTAAATCACAGAATTATTTTCATTAATTATACCAAGTATTTAAATCCATAGTTAGTAAGTAACCTTGCCACTCAGCTTTTATTGAGCAACATTTTAAATTGTCAATGAGAGAAAGCTGTTAGCCCTATTTTTCATTCTACTTCCCTATTTTTGAAACGAAACAATTAGTTTGTTACGAAAATGAATGCCTATAGATCTCACAAAACAGTTAAAGTAGAGGAAATAATATAAAATAACACTTATTTATAGAACTCACTCAAATACACCAACTAGAAAAATATCATTGTTACGGATCATTTTCCTGGAGTTAATGTTTGGAGAGGAACCTTCTATTAATTAATTAATTAAAAAATACAATAACAGCAACTTTTGCAGTAGAAAAATTCTGACTTTAATGGTTATAACGTCTCGACCCGTAGCATCGGGTAACAGTTATATTTTGAATCATCAGGTAACAGTTACATGCAAAATATAACTTTTACCTAATGATGTAACGTGGAATTAGTTCACGGGTGCGGACGAGCATTACCGCCCTCTGCAGGTTACAATTGTTAATACAAATATAAAATATTGTCAAACATTATTCAAAAATAATTTATTACATTGAAGTCGTTTTTTTTTTCTATTAAGACCGCCAACAATATTTTAACGTCAAACAAATTCTAAAATACAAATATAACAAATACGTTATAACTTTTTATTGCAAGACCTATTTATTCTAGTTTTCTTAAATGTTGTTAAATCTCCTTAAAATCTATTCAAGAAAAATAAATTTAGTGTGAAACACTTTGTTGTAATTTCTTTCTTCTTATTATTATTCCTTTTAATTTATTTTATGCATATGTATCTTAAACGTAGAAGAGTTAATCACATTATCTTGAAACATCAAAAAAATAATTCTAGTTATATTGAAAATAATTCTGGTTTTATTGAAAAATATTTAAGAATTTTCGAGGTAAGTCTAGACTTATAAAACTGAAAACCAAAAACTTGCTTAGATCCTCAAGAGGTGCTAGAACTTCTTTGGTGGCCGAAGATGCTTTAGGTTCTGAGTTTTGAAATTACCAATTCTCTGTTTTATTTAGTATAACTATAAAGTGTAGTATCATGTCCAGTAACCGATCCTCGTAATGCTGAATTTACTAACTTACATCTATCTATTTAGGGTAGATATCAATCGATTTTTAGGTAAAAACTGCAGTTATTACGGAAGGAAAAAAGAAGATAGAAATGTAATTGTATGTTACAACGTTTTTGTTTCTAGTTTGATTTTAATAAACCCCTTAAAAATAAAACTTAATGAAATAATTTTCCTAAATTAGAAAAGTTAGACCTTTGAACAGTAAGGCAATCCAACTCTCAGAAATATAACAGATGGTGAATTTAAATTCAAAACGTAACACTAGAGAGCGCTAAGGCTGGTGCTGAACAAAGTAAGAAAAAAAAAGAAACAAAAACAAGCAAAAACTGGGGAAATAATAACCATTGAGAATGAAAACAAGTTATTTTATTTTTTAATATATTTACACTACGAGGCATATTCCACCAATTGAAGAAACACAATAGAAAGTATATTAATTTTTTGTATGTTTTTAAACACGAAAAAGTTATTGCAAACAAGTTTTCCATAATTTCAATATTTTGCATGCGTTTTAGTATATTGAAATTAAAACATATTTAAGGACAGTTTATAAATAATTTTTTACACCCAAAACACCACTAAAACAAAGAAATCGCGTATGCAAAAATTCTCTTGAGGAACTGTCGGGTATTTTGAACTTGTGTAGTCTCATTAGCTTGCCTCCCAGTGACACAGTAGTAAGTCTTCGGATTTATAGCGCTAAAAATTGCGTCTCAGTACCAGTGGTGAGCACAATACAGTTAGCCCATTATGTAGTTTTGTTCTTAACTATAAACAAACAAACTCATTAGCCTTGTGGAGATAAGCATAATCAAAGTACCCACGCACTAAACATGATGGAAAACATGTATGTAGATACACCTTTAAGACCTAGTAAGTCCCTCTGTCATCAGTCGAATAGTATTGTTGCGTTTAATATGCTTATATGTATAAAAGACATGAAGAAAATTATCACGTGACAACGTTTGTTTGTTTGCTGAATTTCGCACAACGCTACTCAGGGGCTATTTGCGTTGGCCGCATATAATTTCGAAGTGATAGACAAAACTGAAGGGAGCTAATCAACACCAGCCACTGCTAACTCTTGGGTTATTCTTTTACCAATGAATAGTGTAATTGACCGACACACTATAGCGTCCCCACGGCTGAAGGAGCTAGCATGTTCAGTGCCAGGATTCAAACTCCCGACCCGCGGATTGCAAGTCGAGTACCCTAACCATCAGGCCCCAAAAACATTTATGAAGGTGTAAACAGTCAAACAAATAAAAAAGATATTGGTTATAGTGAGAAGTTCTATCATCGAGGTTTAACTTTGTTTTAAACTCCTCTTGTGGTTTAAATTTTTAACAACGGCGATAGTGAAGTGAGAGAACTTTCACTTTAACACACTAGTACATGTAGTTTGGTGGCGGCAACTTATCAAACTGTGTTAATCACTCGATTTCTGTTACAGATCTCCGTTTACTGAGAAACCTAACCGCGCATAATCAAATGACAAACAAACAAACAAACAGTTGTTTAATAATATGAAAGACTAAAAATTCAGACGTGTTTACAAGGTTTACAAGTTAGCAAAGTATGCAGAATGTGAAAAAAATTACATTTTGTGAAATAGAGAACTGGATCGCCAAATTTGGGCCAATTTTTAAATGTTACAAGTAGGAAAAAAAAGTAATATCTGAGCAACAACATCTACAAAAGTAAAACGGGCACAAACCCAAAGGAAATAACAAAAATGCAGCAGAAAAAGAAAGGTTGCACACGTGGTTACAAAAATAGGGCAGAGCAGTTCTAGGTCAGTGTGGCTTTATAACTTAGATTCAGAGTAATTCAACTACCATTGAAATTATTGTCCATGTTGTTGAACAGTAGAAATAAATGGTGTGAGGAATATGACCAGCGGTTATACTGTATTTTAAGAGCCGTTAGTAGAAGAAAATCATTTTTTTTGTTATTTTCTCACTGAAATGGTTAAATATGAATTTTCTAAAAATATTTTTTTAAAACAAGTCTATAATATCTTTGGGTGTTTAAAACAAAGTAATAAACATTACTTTGGTCTTTAATATTTGTTGCAAGGGTTAAAGATGTTTATTGTGTTTATTAGTTAAACACCATTTAAGTATAATTCATTATTTGTTGCAACATGGTGTTTATGCAATGTTTAAATCTTAGACAGTGTATTTATGCGTCTCGCAAGGCTATAATATACGCGCTGTTCAAGGTACTGTAAACGCTCCAGCTACGGTGACCATATCAGGTGGAACTTTAAGAGATCAAAATTGAAGAAGTGACTCTTTAAATTTTAGTTTTTTGGCTTAGAAGTTCTTACCCAAAGTTATTTTAAGGTTGTATTGTTATAAATCCACTGGGATTTATCTGACAAAACTCACAATAAACACTTGTAGAAAAAATAGAGCAACATAACTAAAGCAAGGGCAATCAGAGAGATTGCATACCCTCGTCCCGCTGCGTACGTTTATATGGAATAACGTTAAATTTTACCTTCGAAAACTCAGAAAATCCTTTTCAGATCCAGAATGATCAACGATCCAAATAACTTTTTGTAGTGTGATGACGAGTCTCAACCTTAACGTGCCCATAAAATTTGGTACAAATCCGATCACACTTTACAGAGTTAATAACCACAAACCGCAAAAATGTCCTATTTCCCCATTATAAAAAATGCTCCAAAATGAACCAAAATCCGGATCCGGATTTGGATACGGACCAAATTTAGGGAGAACTTTCTCATACTGACTTCCCAATCTGTGTAAAACTTTCGTATACATTGACTATTAGTTTTCGAGATACGCACGCGGAAACACAAGGACCCAATTGCAATGCCCCCTTCTTCCTACGGGGCAAGGGTAATAAACAAAACGCACAGGTAATGGAACTGACAGTCAGAAAGACTTTAATGCAACTGACAGTTAGAAAGAATCTGATGAAACTGATAGTAAAAAAAAAATATATATACATTAGCTGATAGTAGCAGATGACGCAGTCAGTTTGTTAAGAATGACAGACTGGAGAAAGGTTTAACAGCCAGTCATGCTAGACCACTAACAAGATCACAGGCTATTGAGGCACTACTAAGGAGGTCTGATAATAAGAATATCACAATCTTAACACAATAAACACTAAGGAAAGGTGAAACAACTTCTGAGGAAGATGGTATAGCAGTGAACAAGATAACCATAAATAGTATCTGTAAGTGCGAATACATCAGTCCTAGTGCCAATAAATGAACTAGTAAATAATAACAATTACACATATAGACGGTTAAATTATACTGAGTTTATCTTTTCATACCAAATCAGATAATGTATCACAGTTAACCATTAGGCATTGACTGTAAATGAATGGCGAACTTATGATGTAGAGCTTAAACTGATGTGAGGGTTAGAAACAATTCATGGAAATCACACTGCAGGGCATCTTAGAAGTTAAAGAACTAAAACACGTTTTTTAATAAAGCTCTTGTGGCCTCTTAAAAACAGATGCTACAAAACAGAAAATATGTCAAGATCTAAAACATATATGCCAACGCCAAGCATGCGAAAGAAAGCGTAGGGGAGTAAGTAGATTTACAGCCTATTGCAGACATAAGAGTTCCATTTGATGAATTATCCACAAACACACATGCATGCACGCACGCGCGTTTATAGCGGTACATGTTGTACATTGTTTTAAAACTAAATTAACAATCATGTCATTGTTGTAACTACCAACAACTTGCACACTTTCCAATATCTTTACCGTTATACCTTCGACAAATGGTTTCAGTTATTTTTATGCTTCACCGTTAATTGAAATGGAAACTGATTTTATGCGAAAACTCTTTATTTTTTCTTCTAGTTCAAACTATTTAGACACCACCGGCCAGACAGAAGGATTTAATATTATGCTGAAAGCGGTAATAGTAAAATGAAAAACCAAAAGTTTGTTTTGGATTTCGCGCAAAGCTACACGAGGGCTATCTGCGCTAGCCGTTCCTAATTTAGCAGCAATAGACTAGAGAGAAGGCTTCTAGCCCACATCACCCACCGCCAGCTTCTGGGCTACTCTTTTACCAACGAATAGTGGGACTGACCGTCACATATAACGTTCCCATGGCTAAATAGGCGTACATGTTCGATGAAGCGGATTCAAACAAGCGACCTTCAGGTTGCGAGTTTAGTGCCCTAACTATGCCAGGCCTAAAGAGAGGAAAAGAGCTAAATGAGGCCCTAGTTTTCACAGACGACAAATGTGGATGACCAGCCAACCATTTCATAAAGACAGTTGTTAAAAAGTTCCAGTCAAGAGTATGGTGGTGCTTTTAATATCCCAGATGGATCGATAATTTCATTAGGCCTAACTCTAATTGCGTTAAAGGCGTATCTTGCTCTAATAAAACTTAAGGTTATTATTAATTTCTGGATATATTATAAAACAACCTCATTAGAAAGTCGTAACAACCGCTTATCTGCATAATTAAGATGGCTGTCAGACTGCGACTTTGATAATTTGCACTTGTTACATGCAATAACTCGTTTTGCCGCATGCTTAGTACCTGAACAAAAGAGCTGATACTGTTGAGCACATTGCATATAAATATTAGACTATACAAAAAGGTACTGGCAGATACGGCTAACAAGAGAGGGAACACTGCTTTTTGATCAGTCAGTGAAACCTATAAAGTTTACAGTTGCGCCGTATAGCCTAAAGGGTGCGCCAGCAGCCTTTATATCGGCTGGTTGACGAATTTTTATGAGATATATATGGATTTGCAGGAGCACGTGCAGATAAAATCCCTTTTTATAGTCCCTCGACCCAGTGGTTTAGAGGTAAATTTATGGATTTATAACGCTATAGTCTGGTGCTCGATCCTCGTTGGAGACAGAACGCAGATAATCCAATACGGTTTTGTGCTAAAACAATCTCTTTTATTGCTTATCTTGGAGTGGGGGAGGACACATTACACATTTACCAAAACGTCAACTTGGTAAGAAAATAGAACATTATTTAGGTAAATTTTGCTAGTATTGGTAAGATAGCAACTGATTCTATAAAAATGTGCACATTTCTTTAGAGTGACCAAGTGTAAAAACACAGGTAAGAGTACTTCGAAGATTGATTGGTTACTTTCAAAAGTTTATATCTATATAATTCAATAATTTGCAATAAATCAAACACAACCACCACCCATTTACACCTGTTAAGTACGGTTGCACGTACAGACATTATATTAATATCCGAAAATCATGTTATTACTAGTATATACCCCACGTTGACTCAGCGATGAGCTTGATGGCTTATAACGATAAAATTAAGGATTCTAATTCTTCTGTGGACACAGTACAAATAGCCCATTGTGCAGAGTCAAACAAAAGCTAGCATATAGAATTACAGAGAGTATCTACGTCATAAAATTGTTTTAAACAGTTTTCACGCTGAAGAGTAAAAGTAGTTAATGGGAACCTGAAAGAAACCTTATTTCATAAATAATGATGCTGGTTATAAAAAGTCATATTTTTAAGCGTTTATCAGAATTTAAAGACCATTAAATTTCAATCATTATGCCAACAAAGAAAAGTATTTAAGAATAAATAATTATTATTTCAAACAAGAATAAATAATTTTAATTGTGAAACTATTGTCCATTTCAATTGATTAGAACGGAATACACTAAAGGGAGAAGGAAGACATTTTTTTTTTTATTTGTGGCAAAGCTATCAATGCTACCTTCCGCAGTCTCTAATTGTGAATCACTAACCAAAGGCCTGCAACCAGTCAGCAGCATCGTAACACCATCATCCACACTAAAGGATTGACTTCTACTCTTATAGCGCAGCTACAGTTTAAAGTGCGCGGAATATTTTCTGGTATCGGCAACTCTAAAATCCCGAGTACTACCACAGAACTAGGAATACTAAAAATGTGAAAATTAAATTCACGGGTACTTTATTAGATATAGAAGTTTGATCGATATCATCATAAAAAAAAATATTCAGCTCCAGATAACATGCGGCCCGGCATAGCCAGATGGTTAGGGCGCTCGACTCGCAATCTGCGGGTCGCGGATTCAAATCTCCGTCACACCAAACATGCTCGCCCTTTCAGTCGTGGGGGCGTTATAATGTGACGGTCAATCCCACTATTCGTTGGTAAAAGAGTAGCCCAGGAGTTGGCGGTGGTTGGTGATGACTAGCTGCCTTCCCTCTAGTCTTACACTGCTAAATTAGGGACGGCTAGCGCAGATAGCCCTCGTGTAGCTTTGCGCGAAATCCGTAACAAAGAAAGAAACTATCGCTTCTAAATTAGGGACAGATAGCGCAGGTAGCCCTCCTGTAGCTTTGCGCGAAATTCAAAACAACCAACCAACCAATTAACACGCAGCAAAATACAGGGTGATCCAAAATTACCTCTCCTATTTTAAAAATTGAATGATTAAATAACTAAAGGAACAAAACCACGCAGTTTTCAACATCTTGTAACCTAACTCAAACACTTTATATTGTCATGTTTTTTTTTCACTCCAGTGCAAGAAAAGACTCAATGCGTCGTCTGCCTTGCAGGGTGGGCCAGTTCCGTGACCTGCGTCGTCTGCCTTGCAGGGTGGGCCAGTTCCGTGACCTGCGTCGTCTGCCTTGCAGGATGGGCCAGTTCCGTGACCTGCGTCGTCTGCCTTGCAGGGTGGGCCAGTTCCGTGACCTGCGTCGTCTGCCTTGCAGGGTGGGCCAGTTCCGTGACCTGCGTCGTC
>NW_013665983.1:105602-116849 GCF_000517525.1 Limulus polyphemus | reverse complement strand
TGCCTTGCAGGGTGGGCCAGTGGGCCAGTTCCGTGACCTCTATGTGCGCCAGTATCTTAAGGACATCGCACACCTATAGAAAACATCACAGAGCTAAGACCAGGTTAACGAATGCTATCGCCACTGTAACTGTGGGCATGTTGCATCGAACGTGGACTGAAATCGAATATCGGTTAGACGTACTGAGAACCACTAATGATGCACATGTAGAAGTCTACTGACATGTAAATAAAAACTGTTTGAGTTGGGCTACAAGATGTTGAAAACTGCATGGCTGCATTTCCTTAGTCATTTAATTATTGAACTTTAAAAATAGGAAATATAATTTGGGACTACCCTGTATTTCAATGTTATTATTAAGTTTTATAACTGATTCAGAGGACTAAACTAAAAGAAGAAGTTTGACAAAAAATTGAATCATTTATAGAAATTAATCGGCAGTATAACAACAAGTAAAACTATAGTTTTATGAGTAGAATTTTGATAGAGAAATTAACATATATGAGCAACAACATTAGTTCTGAAACCAATGAACCTTCTCTGTGGCAATGATTTTATAGAGCAGAAGTGCTACTAAGAGTAACTAGCTTAACTTGATAATACATTTAGATTTTGAATCTGTGACAAAAAGATGTGATCAGTTGTGGTCTACGTCACAGTCCTAAAATAAAACAAATATATTGTATCTGTTGGTAGTATCGCTTTTACATACATTTATTATATTTTTTTGGAATTGTGACAACGCAATTAACTTTTAGTTCTTGTAGTTATTTCGACAGTTATAGTTGAGGAGATTAGGCTCTATTATTTGTAATTTATCAAAGAATTATTTGGTTATTACGTAATTCACGCCATAGAAATTAGTTATTTACTTAGTTAAAATAAAACAGAGGTATCTTGCACATTATGCCATATAGAAAGAGTTGAAAACGAATAAAAAAATGTTTAAAATAAGAACTTAAAATTGTATTCTATTTTGTGTTCTTTTTGAAACTGGGTTTATCTAATATTTTAGTATCTTTTTTAATCGCGTTTTAGCTGTTTTTAATTCTTTTTATAATTACTTACATACTTTCAAATTCAATCTGGAGAAGTCTTCAAAAATGATTAGATTGTTAATTGGTTGTTTGAGGCACGAATTGACATTTGTTTTCTTTAGTGCAAAACATCGCAATAGGCTATCTGTGTTCTGTCCATCATGAGGAATCTAACCCCGTATTTTAACGTTGTAAGTCCGTAAACTTTCTGCTGATCCACATCTGAGAGATGACATTTGGACTTCTTATAGAAATACTTATGCCGTGGTTTCCATTATGAGTGGTAGTTCAAATATTAAACAGTATTTACTAAATATATATATATATATATATGTGTGTGTGTGTGTATTACCAAAATACAAAAAAGAATGATCACCTCTTTTATGAATTCGCATGTATTACTTTTAGTGTTTTTTGTGTTCCGATCAAAAGGAGCGAAGGAAACGCACACATTTGCTTAATAACTATTAGTATAAGACATTTTACAGCATCATATCCAGTGCTATATCCAGTGGCACAGAGGTATGTCTGCGGACCTACAACGCTAGAAACCGGGTTTCGATACCTGTGGTAGGCAGAGTACAGATAGCCCATTGTGTAGCTTTGTGCTTACCTTCAAATGAACAAACAAACAAGACTATCAGTGGATTCTATGAATAATATTGAAAAATAAATGTTTGTATATATTTTTTTCAGTTTTTACTATGATAAGATAAAATAAATACGTTATATGAGAAACGAATATGAGGTGACATCCCACCAGTAGGATATTACTTAAAATAATTTCCTGGTCTATGAAATTAACAAAATTTTTATGTATATGTTGAATACCTTTTATATTGATAAGCAATGATTTTTGTGGATAGCTAGCTTAATCTTTCGGTGTGAGAATAACGAACACAAAAAGACTGATAAACACAGTTCAGCCTATAATTGGTTATCTGTAAGAATACAAACGCTGGAGAAGCACCTTTTGCTGTTGTTGGTTATGTGATTTTCGACTGTACTGATCCTATGCCTTTTCTAAATGGAAATAGGGCACAACCTATAAATAACAAACATAGGACTATTTTATAAAGTAACGTCAGTGTAGAAATCTCAAGAATACCTGTCCCCAAGAGTCAGATGCGTGCCCTCTAGACTTTTTCTTTAGAAGAAACAACAACCTAGTTTATAAACGAGGAGATGAGGTCACAAACAGGGAGGGTATGATCAGAAGATAAAACGAGTGGTCTCCATGTAAATAGTACCCGACTCAATTCATTTGCGAATGTTAGTGGTATATTATAGTTCAGTGTATAATTCTTGTTCATTTTCAGCTTATTCTTAGTTATATTAATTTCAGCTTTTTCTTTTCACGGACAGGCATAATACTTAGATAGATCTTCCTAATTTTTGCGTTTATATGTATTTACATAGATAGATAAATATCTATATATATATAGAGAGAGAGAAGTTTTCTTTCTATATTTAAGTAACAAAGGGCTTTCATTTTCTTAACTTTTACGGCATAATTTGCGAACTTTATGATTGTGGCTACAGAGATTAGCACCTTTAGAGTGAGGGAAGAGTTTTCAAAGATTTCCTCAATCTTATTTGTAACTGAACGATTAATTACGATTAATTTAAACTTACAATGTCTCAAAAAGCATCAGTTAGTAACTTAAGCTATAAAGCTATTGTCTGAAGAATCTGTAACAAAATTACCATACCTGCGAATTTTTGAAGTTTGGTGATTGAATGTGAGTGATGAGCCATCAACGTATTGAATGAAGCTTAACATTTGATTCTGAGACAAGAAAAACAATGTTTTGTAAAGTGTTTGTAACAATTAAGTAAATTTAAAACTGTATGTAAACATCATTCTAATGTTGTGAAATACGCTAATAGAAATGAATAAAAAACACATTCACAAAAGTTGAATACTTTTGTTTCAAAGAATTTGTCGTCTCTTTGTTTTGTGTATGGCAAGTCTCCCAGTGGGTCAGCATAAGGTTTGAGGACTTACAACACTAAAATCCAAAATTCTCCGTGGTACACAGAGGACAGATAGCCTATTGTGTAACTTTGCGCTTAAACAAACAAACGAAGAAACCAGTATAAGTAAATACTAATAAAGAGAAGCCAACCGAAAGGCATCACCCATCGCCAACTTTTGGGATACTCTTTACCAACGAAAAGTGGAATGGATGGTCACATTCTAACGCATCTTACGTCTGAAGGGGTGTGATTATCCGGCACCGGCTTTCGATCCCGTGACCGCGGATTGCGAGTCGAGTGTCCCGATCGATAGGCTTTGCCAGACTATTTCAAAGGAATATTTACTAAAACACGCGAAAATCTACATATAAAAAAGGTCTATAGAGAAAGCAAATTTTGAGAAGATTGTAGTTAAATGTTGGCGTTATTTAAGTCAGTTATAGTTCTTTATACCTCAAAAAGAAATTATTGAGTTGAGTACGTTATATTATAACGACTTTGAGTCAACAATCACGTGAAAACAACAGCCGATATAAGGTCGCGGTGGAACGGAATGTATAAGATTCACATTTTGACATTGTTCGGTGTTTTGTAGGTGGTGCGATGCCACCGAAGATTGATCAAATGTGGAAGGGATATGTAACAGTCCTTTCCAACGCAAAACATTCACACACATTCAGATCATAAAGGTCATCAGATCAGGGATTTAAAATTTCCAAGACAATAATATCCCTTGTACTTAATGGCATTGGAAGACAATGGAATATGAGTCAACTTGGGGTCATGAACTATACAGAAATAGACCTACAGCAAGTCCTACCGCAGCTTGGTTAAGTAAAATGCAGCGTTATTTAAAACAGAATAGAATTCACGAACACAATGGCAAAAGTTGTCCACATTTCCCAGACAACAATATACAGCATAACCAAGAAGGATCTCTGTCTGGAATAGCGACACGAGTCACGGGTACATGAAATATCCGTTCAACTGTCGCTTACCTCAATATTCATGCTATTTCATACGAAAACATACCGGTCAAGTGGCCGGACGCAGCGCCAATGTATTTCTGTACGTAGGATTGTCGAAACAGACGCTGAAAACATACCGGTCAAGTGGCCGGACGCAGCGCCAATGTATTTCTGTACGGTAGGATTGTCGAAACAGACGCTGAAAACATACAGGTCAAGTGGCCGAACGCAGCACCAATGTATTTCTGTGCGGTAGGATTGTCGAAACAGACGCTAAAAACATACCGGTCAAGTGGCCGGACGCAGCACCAATGGATTTCTGTGCGGTAGGATTGTTGAAACAGACGCTGAAAACATACCGGTCAAGTGGCCGGACGCAGCGCCAATGTATTTCTGTGCGGTAGGATTGTCGAAACAGACGCTAAAAACATACCGGTCAAGTGGCCGGACGTAGCGCCAATGTATTTCTGTACGGTAGGATTGTTGAAACACACGCTGAAAAGATACACTAAATGGATTATGAAAAGCTGCATGGAGGAGAGTGTTATTTGAGCCTTACATATAGAGTCTTTTACAATGGAAACTACGTTGAGGGGCTATTTTCAAGATTCACGTTGTGACGACGTAGTGAGATATTAAATAATTTCAATATGATGTACTCAACTTCTGTATAGAAACTATAATCTGGATAATTAAATCAGTGATTGCGTAGGTGTTCGTTAAAAATCATAAATTAAATGTATATATAAAATACATTTAAACATAGTTTCAGGTGACGATCGAACTGTCTAATAAAATATAAACCAACAATAATAATATGGAACTATTAAAACGGATTTCACCTTCTGCGTTAGAGAAGTTTTTTGTTCAACAGATGATAAGCAGGTGACGATCGAACTGTCTAATAAAATATAAACCAACAATAATAATGTGGAACTATTAAAACGGATTTCACCTTCTGCGTTAGAGAAGTGTTTTGTTCAACAGATGATAAGCAGGTGACGTCATTTTTTGCCTGTTCCAAAAGGTTCGTGAATGTTTAGAAGCTGGTTGGAAATAAAACAAATAAAGGAAATAAAACATTTGAGCTACATTTTTTTTATTATCATTTCTTACAATATTATTATATATTTTCAAATACTGCATTTCATTCTTAATAAGCTTTTTCGATTATTGATTTTCATATGACACTCTTTTAATAGTTAATGTTAAAAGCGTTAACCTGATAAATGTTACAACTACAAACTATAAAGTATGAGTTTGGAGTTAAGAACAAAGCTGCACAATGGGGTGTCTGTGCTCTGCTCGAAACCCGGTTTTTAGCGTTGTAAGCCCGGAGACATGCCGCTGTGCCAATGGGGGCTAATTTTAGAAAACTGTGTTAACAAGTGCACATATTCTATATTTGTCAAGTCTTACGACGTCGTGTAAAAATATTACTTTTGTCCAGCTCTACCGAAAAATTCACGAATGCTTCTTTCATTTTATTCTTGCACAAAGAATGTTTTCATTTAAAATATCCCGGTATTCTAAGCCATGATAATCCAACCAATATTTCTCAAAAAAGTAATCCTTTTTTTATTACTGCTTTCAGTTTTCAAACTCTCGCATGAGAACTCGTATTTACTGTAGTAATTTTTCTTACATGACTTTGTTTAGCCCCCCAATGGCACAACGGTATGTCTGCGGACTTACAACGCTAGAATCCGGGTTTCGACACCCGTGGTGGGCAGAGCACCGATAGCCCTGTGTAGCTTTGTGCATAAGTAAAAAACAAACAAAAAACAAACAAACAATGACTTTGTTTTAGAGCAAAGTCACATTGGACCATCTGCTGTGTCCACCACGAGATATCGAACCTCGGATTTTAGCGTTGTAGGTTAATAAACTTACAGCTGTTCCACCGGGAAACTTCTTATGTGACATCTCACCACGAGACATTGTTTTCCAACCACCGGTGGAAAAGCGGTAAGCTTATGGACTTACAACGCTAAAATCCGGAGTTCGATTCCTCCCGTTGGACACAGCAGATAGCCCCATGTGGCTTTCCTCTAAGATAACCAACCAAACAGATTTGTTCCACATTTTTTAGCAGTTGTTTAAACGTATGGAGGTTCTAAAGTTTGTAAACTATGCCAAAGTTAATCTCGAGTTTTAGAAAGTAGGTTTGCTAAGTCATTTTTTCCCATTTCGATCCCTCGTGAATTGTGTTAATTTCTGCATAATTAAAGTTGCACGATATTACACCTGTATACATTTAACAAAAACAAATGAAATAAAATCGTATTTTACCAGTAATTATTAAAATTGTGTGGCATTTTTTCGGGGAGATTTTGTACTTTAATATGACTAATGAGGCACGTCCTAACGGTTTTACATGACTCTAAAATTTGTGCTTCAAACTCATAAGCGTTCATAATTTCCAGTCATAATTAACTATGGTGTCAGCCATGTACGGTTGCAAGTGTAATGACCTCTGTTTAATTTTAATATCAAAAGTATTTGTTGTTTATTGTTAAATACAAGGCTATACAATGGGCTATCTGTGCTCTGGCCACCAATGTTTAGCGTCATAAGCCCCGATACTTACAGCTGAGTCACCGGGGCATATCAAAAGTAATGAAATACGACATTAATGAGAAAAAAAATTTGTTCTATTTTTTTAAATCTTACATGAACTAATTCCTAAACAATAGTTTCATTTTGCATGACTTTGAAAAGTAAGCTCTAGAAGATATAAAATATAGTAAAAGGTTAGCCTTAACTTTGCTGCTGCTATAGGAATAAACTAAATGCAAATAAGCAAACATGACAAAAATAGTATATTTATCCGGTATATTGAGTCCGGTATGATATTGAAGTTAAGTTTTTCTAATAAGACCTACCAAGGATCCAACTGACTTTATATGAACTTATCTTAATTATTTTCCTTTAGGATCTGTATATTAGGGGAGTAAAATGATCTAATGACAAACAAGTAAAATATCTATAAATTGATATTAATTCTTCTCCTATAGGATCTATAGTTAGGCGAGTAAAACGAACTAATGACGTATATATAAAATATCTATGCATTCAGTAGATTATAAAATAGTTTGTATTAATAATCAATCTCTGACTGAACGGCAGAAGAAATGTTAGAACACTTTGCAGGAACCATAACCGGCATTTAGTCTCTTTTTTTTTCTTCTTTTGAAAATGCACAGGAATATGCAACATTTTATGAGGAATTCAGAAGTTTAGGGCGAGCTATGATTGAATAACCTCCAAATAAATTATGATATGTTTTTGTCATTAGAGCTGGATGATTTTTTACCCTAATTCAGACAGATTTTACAAAACATTTGGAAACTGCTGAAACAACAAGCCAGAATAGGGACAAAGTCGAACTTAAAGTTGACCTGCAAATGTAAAGTAGCAAAATGTCCGAGGTATTACAAGTGTAACAGATGCGAATGTAATCACGATGGCACATCGTTACTCCAAATGTTAGCCGTAAGAGAGGCCAGAGAAGCTTCGGCGGAAGAGTTGCTGCTAAGCGCCCCAAAAAAAGTACGTGTACAGAAGCGTTAAATTTACGGATGTATCCGACGACTTGCCTTCAAATGGGGATGAGAGCAGAACGAGGAGGAAAATTCAAGACCAGGTAAGGAACGGAGAATACAAAGACTTTTTCTGGGTGAACTGCAAGAATATTGCAAGGATAAGAGAAGAGTGGAGTACTAAAATAATGGTAAAATAGCATGACCATAGCATAAAGGGATGGTTCACTTTATTAAGATAGAAACACCTTAACGATTACTTTTTGTTCTTCAACTTCGGGAGTTGTAGAAATATAATGATTCTGGAAAAAGGTTATTGACAGTGTCCTGTAAGAATTCTCATGCAGCATCTTTTAATTGTGAGCTGATGCTATCTGTCATTGGTTTGGTTATGTGGTCCTACTAAGATTGATACTTTCAATTTAATAAATTGGGCATGTTTGTAATATATATATATTGTTATGAAGAGGTTACTTAATGAGCATTTGTTTTAATTAGGAACCACATTATTGAATATTAGAAGACAAAGAAACAAAAATGTTGTTGCAAGTCAGGAAAAAAAAAGCCCAGAATTAATTAGTGATTAAGTTGAAGTTTACTAAGAGAGTTTGTGTTAGTTGAGTTTAAATAGAGTTATTACTGTAGAAGACGGATAGACATAGTCAACAGAGAAAGATTTATGAGTTCCAAAAGTAAGGTAGTAGAAAGTGCTGATCGTAAGAGCAAGCGCATAAGACTAAATATGCATAGAAGTAGCAGTTGGGATAGGTTAGCACAGACAAAAAAGTTTCAGAATAAAACATGACATAAACTACTTCAAGCTAGAGTGGTGCTGGAAGATAAGTACAATGAAAAGAGGTCAAAGCAATGAAATATATGAAGTTAAAAGTTAAATTTGAGTCACCACAGAAGTTCAGATGAATCTCACGATTGGTGAAATTACATCTAGCGATAGTGTAAGCGATGTATTTATCGTACTCCTGTTGTGGAAGGTATTGATTAATATGTTTGGGAGGACTTACCCTCCTGTTGTGTATTATGTTCCTCAATATGTCTAGGAGGATTTGTACTCCTGTTGTAGAAGATGCTGTTTAATTTGTTTGGGAGAATTTGTACTCCTGTTGTGGAAGATGCTGTTTAATTTGTTTGGGAGGATTTGTACTCCTGTTGTAGTATACATCTTTCCAAAAATATTGAGCAACACCTTCTACAAAAGGAGTAAAATTCCCCTCAGACATATTAAGCATCATCTTCCACAACAGAGGTACAAATCCTCCCAGACATTTCAAGGAACACCATCCACAACATAAGTTTAAACCCTCCCAGGTATATTAAGGGACACCATCCACATCATAAGTTTAAACCCTCCCAGGTATATTAAGGAACACCATCCACATCATAAGTTTAAACCCTCCCAGGTATATTAAGGAACACCATCCACAACAGCATCTTTCACAACAGGAGTACAAATTCTCCCAAACAAATTAAACAGCATCTTCTAACATTTTCTGTTTTTATTTATTTATACATTTTTAGAACTAAAAAAAACCTCACCACAATAAATGTTTCAGCTTGAAACCTCCATTCAGTTTTCCTGTCTAACCTCCTCACAGAGGTAATAAGCAACATATTCGCCAAAAAATGAGTACAATCCCTACTGGATATATTAAAGAACACCATCCACAACAGGTGTACAAATCCCCCAAAATATATTAAGCAAGATCTTCCACAATAAGATAATTTATAAAATAACTCATGCTGATGGCATAGTTTAAAGGGGGTTAAGTGATGAGCTTGAAAGTTAGCGAATGAAGTGTTTGTGAAAAACAAAATGCAGAGAAGCATTCGTGTAGAGAGTAGTCTGACCTACAATCCTATACTAAGAATTAGAACTTACCTGATTTGGTTCTAGCTGATGAAGATATGTTCGATACACTTCAAAAGCAGGTATGCTTATATAAAAATTACATACATCTAATGGCTTTCGTAATGTAAACTTTCCGTCATCGGAGAGAAACTGCAAGCGGAGTAAAACTAGGAAAAACGTTAACCACGTAATCTTAAACAAAATCACGGGAAGCAGTGGTTTTCGCAGATGTTTAACACTAAAGGGAAGTTTACTTGTTTAGCGGAAAGAGGAAACAGGAAGGAACAAGAGACATGGGAAATCAAACAAAGTAACTAAATATAATATGTCCAGCCACTTAAAATTCATAGAAATACACTTGTCCAATCTTCAGCTATTTCGGGGAAAAACAAAGTTGTTAAGAGCTTCAGATTTTGATTGTCTTCTCTGAAAAGTTCTACAAGTTTACTGTCATTATTTCAATTTCAATGCTGATCCATTCTACAAGTTTACTATCAGTATCTCAATGTCAATGCTGATCCATTCTACAAGTTTACTACCAGTATCTCAGTTTAAATGCTGATCCATTCTACAAGTTTACTACCAGTATCTCAATTTCAATGCTGATCCATTCTACAAGTTTACTACCAGTATCTCAGTTTCAATGCTGATCCATTCTACAAGTTTACTATCAGTATCTCAATGTCAATGCTGATCCATTCTACAAGTTTACTATCAGTATCTCAATGTCAATGCTGATCCATTCTACAAGTTTACTACCAGTATCTCAGTTTCAATGCTGATCCATTCTACAAGTTTACTACCAGTGTCTCAATTTCAATGCTGATCCATTCTACAAGTTTACTATCAGTATCTGAATGTCAATGCTGATCCATTCTACAAGTTTACTACCAGTATCTCAATTTCAATGCTGATCCATTCTACAAGTTTACTACCAGTATCTCAATTTCAATGCTGATCCACTACTTGGGAGTCTATAAAAAATTAGACATGCAATAGAATCAAGATTCGTTTATTCCCCCTTTTGTTTTTGGTTTCTGACTTGATATGTTAAAAGCTGCTCTTATATATCATGCTGTGCCTTTCTATTAACATCAATATATATTAGCGTATTTTGCCCATTTAGATGACACGAATTCTTTATTGGTGTTGGATGTACGAAAGCTTTGACGAATAAAATCGGAAGTAAACAATTCCAGTCTATGATAATAAAGTATACATTCTTAATTAAATGAAGTTACGACTAATAAAATTTATAACAGAGGCAGTTTGCTTCAGTTGCTTTTAAGCTAGTTACGCCTTTCTTAGAAATAAGATATAAGAGAATGTTCAGTGGGAGAAAATCTTAACTTAACAAGAAAAAGAAACCCAGCAGATATGACGAACATCGTCTTTAAATACCGCTATATTTGTAGGGGGAGTTTCAGAATAAGCATATCCCATCTTCAACGAAATACTATAAAAGAGACACGAATAAAAACAATGAAGGAAAATGTAGTTGGAAATAAACAATATAATTATAATTTAATATATCTAGATAGAAGGAAAAAAGAAAATAAGCGCAAAGTTAAGGTATTTGTAATTCATAATATAACCAGAAGAGCGTCGAGGTACATGCGATATATAGATCCGTAAAGAATGCCAGGGTACATGCGTGATATATAGATCCGTAAAGAATGCCAGGGTACATGCGTGATCTCTAGATCCGTTAAGAATGCCGGGGTACATGCGTGATCTCTAGATCCGTAAAGAATGCCGGGGTACATGCGTGATCTCTAGATCCGTAAAGAATGCCTGGGTACATGCGTGATATATAGATCCGTAAAGAATGCCGGGGTACATGCGTGATATAT
>NW_013665983.1:93458-105054 GCF_000517525.1 Limulus polyphemus | reverse complement strand
TGATCGTATAGCATATATCGAAAAGTTGTTTACAGGTTTTTAATAATAAACCTCATGTTAATGTGATTAGTGTTCTCACAACGTGATCGTATAGCATATATCGAAAAGTTGTTTACAGGTTTTTAATAATAAACCTCATGTTAATGTGATTAGTGTTCTCACAACGTGAGCGTCTAGCATATATCGGAAAGTTGTTTACAGGTTTTTAATAATAAACCTCATGTTAATGTGATTAGTGTTCTCACAACGTGAGCGTCTAGCATATATCGGAAAGTTGTTTACAGGTTTTTAATAATAAACCTCATGTTAATGTATTCTGTTTTTTAAATGGCGACCCACAGATTGCGGGTCGAGCACCCTAACCACCTGGCCATGCCGGGCCCTCAGAATGTGTAATTCGATTATTTAGTTAAAATGTCAGGTTACGGATTTTTTGTTATTTGGTGTTTCAAATACTCAGTGTGTATTTAGATTGGAATGAACTAAAAGTACACCACGTTTCAGTGAGATTACGTTTTTATTTTTAGAACCTGTCTTATTTTAAATACAACCGCCATACTATTTGATGGGAAGTTGTATGGGTTGTTACTTATATAGGTCAACTAACTTTCTTACAGACGAACGCAACCAATGGATCAACATATCTAGACGGCCGTTGCGCAAGTATGTATGAACGTTGGAAAGTTTCAAAGAGGACCAAACAAGTGGATGGGGTATTTTACACTGGTTGGTAAGCTAGGAATTCGCACCGTAAGCGTTAAAAACTCTCTCTCAAGTATCGTGGTGGTTGATAAATGGAAATGGGAAACTGTCATCTTTCTCGTTTAATATTTTTGGTTGCGATTTTATGTCGCGTTTCCTACAGCAAAGATGCTTCTATATCTACCATTGACGAACAAAAACAGTTTGAAAAACCAACGAACACAAATAAAGTTGAAGAGGATCCTGCTACTACTACTCAGTACAGTGCCCTAAAAGAAATCAAAGAGGTTGAAGACACGTTGAAAACTTCTCTCAACTTAGCGTTAAAGCGAGCTCTGCCTTTCTTTATACGTAACAGACACAAAGTCAAGTTGTCTCCCACATGCTCAGCGTCGATTATGAAGACAGTGTTTGCCCTGCGGAAACTGGAAGTATGGGCCATTAAAAGTGAGTTTTCAAAAACATTTTACCCTAGAAGTTATGCTATATCTACTAATGCTTGGTATATATATATTGATATACAGATTTGATTTTAGTGTGAAATGTTATTGCCACTATTCATCAGTTTTGTCTGTTCACCAGTCTAATCAAATTTTCGTGGTTTATTGTAAAGATGGGAATTAATTGACTTACTAGTCCAAGGATGATTGTTTATAGGATTTATTTATTTCTCTGTAACTGCAACAAGAACTCCAATCTTCCTAGAATAAACGGAACTGCTTTCTAAATTTTTTTTAACTTAATTTGTATAATGCCATACTTTTAGTCTTATTTGTTTTTGTTTTTTGGAAGGGGATATTTTGAACAATACACATTTAGCTATTTACTGTTACCTCTATAATCTGACCTCATTTTAAATACTTGTTTTAACAAGAGTATGTATATAAATAACTACGTTTTATGCAATTGTTCAAAGTACGAAAACGCTTATCTCAAGTGGTATGAACTTCTTAAAATATCTATTTTAGAAGCATTGACTAGAACTCGACTTCTACTTGAAAAAAGTACTACCAAGATATAAATATAGCATAAATTGCCCCGTATCTTCTCTGTATGTATATTTATGCATGTATTTACAGTTTATGCTACATATGTTACAATATGTATATATATTTGCTCACTTATGAAAATATAAATGCTTAAAAAAAAACATAACTTCTTAACGGTTGTTTTTAATTATCGGCTTTTTCATTTAAAAGTTAATGTCAAGTAGTGTCTAATCACGATCAACAAAAAATAGATCACTGAATGAAACCTTCAAACAATGATTTTATTTTAAGATAAGTACCAACAAATGTCAAATTTGTATTGTGTTAGATTATGCTAATTAGTTAATTATTCCCCTACAGTGATCGATTCCTCAGGCAAGATCCCTGGAGGAGTGTTAACGGGCACTATGGCCGACATGGGATCCTACAACGAATGTTTGGATATTTCTGTAGGAAATGAAAACAAAAATATGAAAGCAAAAGAATCATTCAGAGGAAAATATTGTTTTTTAGAATTCAAAATGCCATCATTCGGGAACGAACACTTAATACTGAATGAGATTCCAAATCTACCTGGTAATAGTACGCACTCAAACACGGTAAGTGATATGTGTGTTCTGTATAACGATCCCTAATAAACACGGTAATAGTACGCACTCAAACACGGTAAGTGATATGTGTGTTCTGTATAACGATCCCTAATAAACACGGTAATAGTACGCACTCAAACACGGTAAGTGATATGCTGTGTTCTGTATAACGATCCCTAATAAACACGGTAATAGTACGCGCTCAAACACGGTGAGTGATATGCGTGTTCTGTATAACGATCCCTAATAAACACGGTAATAGTACGCACTCAAACACGGTAAGTGATATGCGTGTTCTGTATAACGATCCCTAATAAACACGATAATAGTACGCACTCAAACACGGTAAGTGATATGTGTGTTCTGTATAACGATCCCTAATAAACATGGTAATAGTACGCACTCAAACACGGTAAGTGATATGTGTGTTCTGTATAACGATCCCTAAAACACTGTAATAGTACGCACTCAAACACGGTAATTGATATGTGTGTTCTGTATAACGATCCCTAATAAACACGGTAAGTGATATGCGTGTTCTGTATAACGATCCCTAATAAACACCGTAATAGTACGCACTCAAACACGATAAGTCATACGCTTGTACTATATTGAGAGTCATAATCAACACGGCAATAGACAACACTGAAATACGGTAAGTCAAAATCATGTTCTAGGATATCTCTCGGATTCGGGCAATTTTGAATGTTTTTTCATTAAGTGTTTTTGATGAGATTTAATTAAAATAATAAAATACGCCAAATCTATACATATTTCAATCTATAAAATGCCTTACTCTTCATGTCATTTTCTTTGTCTTCTTTCTTTAATCAATTTAACTGCTAACTTTTTCGTTATCTTCATGTAATTTGTATAACTATTTACTTTTTATTGTTATTCATCTCTTGTGCTTCTTTCACACTTTTTGTTTCATTGCACATTTGTATTAAAACGTACTTTCCACTTCATACCTGTTAAATAACTCAAGATGTTTTTCATTTTCAATTATGTTTCCTTATTTTATGCTATATTTGTATGACAATAGGAAGCAGTTACCACAGAGGTGATCAGGAAACGATTACGATACGATCTAATGTGTGTTTTAGTATGTGTTCAAATCGCTGTTTGAATACCATGTGCAATAATGAACAACTTTCAAAATAATATTTCGACACTTTAATCTAAGCGCTGTTTTCACTCCTCGCTTCTAGTTAAGTAAGTACTTTACATCTGCAGATTAGAGACAAGATTACTCATTTTGAAATTACATTCTTAGTTCACAAACGGATCAAAACAATAGTGAACCTAAAAGATAGAGCTTCTCACTAGGATCAAAACAATAGTTAACCTAAAAGATAGAGCTTCTCACTAGGATCAAAACAATAGTTATTGTTTTGATCCTAGTGAGAAGCTCTATTTTTAGGTTCATTAACCTAAAAGATAGAGATTCCCACTAGAAGTAACCTTTGTTTATACTTAACCATTTTTACATAGCTAAATGCTTTACATGTTTTTCTATGACGTATTACTAAATACTTCTTCGATATACGTAAAGTTCCTGTACAAAATACATAAAAACGAGTTCCTAAAGCTACCCCCTACCTCAGATAACTCTGACCAACTTTGTTCTTCAGTGGGTGTTTACATAGGCTAGAAACTTGACTTACGTTATTGGCCATGAGAGTTGAGACTTACCATTTCCCAATTCTAGATCCAGTAACGAGCACACCTGGAGGTTTCTGATGTGGAGTGATTTTCCTGGGTTCAGGCAGATCCCTGATCCGGGTCAGAAAGATAACAAGCCATTTTACACTTTCTGATCAATAGTTTTTCAGCCTCTCTTTGTCCCCCCCCCCTGTTTACTAAATTACAACGCTAAGATTCGGGGTTTGCTTCCCCGTGGTGAACAGAATGCAGATAGCCCATTCTGCAGATTTGCGCTAAAACAAGCAAACAAACAGTCGATTTTTACAAAACAAATCGAATACTGATATATTTCAGAATTCTAAAGCAAGAAATGACTCCTGTTTTAATAGTGCTGTTTTGATAGTTAACTTTTATGTTTTATTACGATCATATGGCTTCTGCAAAAATATTGCTATGTCCTATGGCAATCTCTAAAGAAAACAAATTTTAAGATCTTCGATTAGACTCCGTTCGAAGTGGAATGTAGTAAAATCTAGCTTGCGTAATTTATGTTAATGTAAACGTTTTTCAATTAAGTTGTTGAAAATTAAAGTTTGTTTGTTGAATTTTGCGCAAAGCTACACGAGGGCTAGCTGCTTTAGTTTTGAAGTATAGATAGATGGAAAGCAACTAGTCAACACCACCCACCGTCAATTCTTGGGATACCCTTGTCAGACCGAATAGTGGGATTTGACTGTTACTCTAACAAAGCACTAATGGCCTTAAAATGCCGAGAACGATTTCATTATTTTTAGCGGTAACGGAACGCGAACCACAGAAACTCAGAATCACAGTCTGCCACGTGGACTATTGGGCCACGCCTGACACAGTTAATTTGTAGGAGTTGTTTTTCGTAATTAATATTTTTATTTCGATGTGAAGAACAGCATGAGTAAATGAAACTTCTTTGACTTTCATATACAGGTTACGAATGTAACTAAACAATAAAGTAATGGAGCATGTTTACGTTTCTACACTAATAAGGTAGATGAGCACATTACAAAAACGTAAAAAAAGACCCTCCCCAAAGTTAACCTCCCTCGTATATGACGTAATAATTGCTCGCATGATCTTGCTTCTTGTTCCTTTGTTCTCTCCTTTATAAATTTGCATAGCAGGCAGAGACAATACAAAATAGAGCCAATCTTAGTGAGTGGGCGAAGAAGACATTTGTCTGGGGCGGCGAAATATATTGGTAGCAAAGTAGGGGAAAATGTTGAAAACAGAAAACTAAAGTGAACAAAAAAAAAAAGAAATTAAAGGAAGATGAATCATAAGATGGAAAATAAGATAATAAAGACTGATATTGACGGGAAGAAGAAAACAGATAGAAACGAAACATTGCAAAATTTTCAGCGCCAGTAATGTCTAAATAGGAGAGAGGCATTCTGTTACATGTAAATACTCTAATGTTTATTTCTTCCTGGGTTTTGTATTACATTTTAATGCTATAATATTTATCACTTTTCTGAGTTTTGTATAACATTTCAACACTCTAATGTCTATTACTTTTGATCTATGTATTACATTTCAATACTCTAATATTTATTGCTTTCTGAGATTTTTAATGTTTATTGATTTATAAGTTTTGTATTACATTTCAATGCTCTAATATTTAGCTTTGTCTAACCTATGACTAGCGCCTGTCAAGCACATGATAAAGTAATTTCGAGAACCTCTGCCACGTGGAATGTAGAACGACATAGAAAATAATGTTTTGGTTGTTATGATTTCAGTGACTTTAATTAGTAAATTTTTGTTAGTGTTTAAACACAAAACGTTGGACAGTAGATATTGCCTGTCTGGTGCTAAGTACAAGTGCATTTAAAAAAAGCAGCAAAAAATAGCAAGCAAAGAACAACCGTACACAAAAATTATTGCCAACAATGAAATGAATGATGATCGTCACATCATTGTAGTTTTAAGTGATCCTGCACAGTGATCAAACGATGTCACAGGACAAAAATGGAAGATGATTTGTTAGAACCTCTTGTAACCGCTATCTTACTAATAGAGAAGAAAAACAAAGGTTAAATGAGTTGCAATGCATTGTTTCTGCTCTAAGATTCTCCCTTCAACATGATTTGCCTTGAATGATAATAGTATGAATGACTGTAAAAATATACAGGAAATATTAATCAAACGCAAGACGTCGTCTTATCAATAGGAAGCTCTTAAAAATGGCAAAACCTAAAAATATACCTAGAAATGAAACAGACCCCCAAATTGAAAAAGTCAGCCTTTGATTAAGTCTGAGACTGAGCATTGACAAAGTGTTTATAACTGTCGTAAAGTGCTTAGCTCAGCTGTGTCTTAATCTCAATCAGAAGTTCTAGACTTATAATTTTTTTGAGTGCCTGATTTTGTAATATAAGTATAGTTGAGGAGAGTAAAAACGCTGGCAGGTAAAGAACGTTATTTTTGAAGAATAATTCAAAACGCACTCATTCAGCTGCTAGTTGATAAAAATCATTCACAGCATCGTGAGTTTGGTAAAAACGCGAAATACTTCTTCATTGTAATGGATTTTACTACGGCAATCAGTCACGAAGAAGAAATGACAAAGCAGGTTCTGTTCAAGTCGGAATTATAGAACTATTTAGGGACTTCGTTGAAACAAAAGATTTATTGGGCACTGGTATGACAGATATGTCTGCAATTGCAAATATTTAAAGAATTAGGATTCGGTTTTGAAAACGTGGGATAGAACACTACAGTGCCATTAACAACAAAACTGAGTCAGTGAGTGAGCACAAAGAATGCTCCTGGGCTTACTGCCAGAATTCGGGATTGAATTCTATTGTTATTGTCTTTCATATTTGCTCTATTGAATACGTGCTCTTTTTCTTTTTTGAAGTGATTCAAAGTGTTGTTGTTGTTTTCCTGGATGTACGTAGAGATTGAATATTCTCAAGAAATTTGTAATTACACTAATTTTCAAGCCACTAACAAACACGTGATAGAAAAGTACACTAAAAGCTGTGCATGTTATTCATTACCAAGTTACAGAGGTGTACACTGCTTTAGTAGCTCTAGCAGAAAACACGAATGGCCATCGGAACTCATGGAAAAATAACAAGTGTGAGGCTCCGAAGCTTCAGATATCTGTGTTGTCTCGTGATTTGGCAGGGCATGCTTTTTGAAGTGAACATAGTAAGTAAAACACTACAGAGCTCTCATTGATCATCTGCAATTCCTGTTACAGGAAATGTTTGGTCTTTTAAAGGATTTCCAAGGGTCTTTATGAGTGTAAATGTACTTGCCAAAGATATGGAGATTAAAATGAATATCCAAACAGAGACTGGAATTCAACAAAAATAAAATAAATCTATGTTTTAATATGAGTAACGAAGTAAACCCATTCAAAATCCAGGGAAACAGTTCAATATAAACTTCTCCTATACCATTTTTGGCACCAATACACTGTGTCTACAAGAAAAATTCGTTGTATTACAACAACACAGTGACTTATTTCTGTTCCTGCATGACATATCTAAATTAAAACAATAGAGTTTGGGAAACATCAGAAAACACAGCATGGGTCTTCACATTGTTTTTATAGATCAAAGTTCTCAATTGTGAGATATTAATGAACAGGAGTTTTGTAATAAACTCAAAGCAGTGTCAGTAATTATCCCATGGAAACTTATTTCTATTCATGCAGTGGATGACTTAGTGAAGAATACAATCATCTCTCTGTTCCCAAATTCATACATTACACTGATAATTCCTCTGACATTGTGAGCCACAGTTCCTATATGGAGAACGAAGCCTCTCAAAACCGAAACTAATAAAAACATATCTGAAGGCCACGATTCACGATCTCCTCTATATTTCCAAATTCAAACGCTGCATTGAGAATTCTTCCATGAGCCACGGTTGATGCAAAATATTGAGTTCTACATTTATACAGGCCCGCCATGGCCAGGTGGTTAGGGCGCTCGACTCGCAATCTGAGGGTCGAATCCCCGTTACACCAAACATGCTCGCCCTTTCAGCCGTAGGGGCGTTATAATGTGATCGTCAATCCCACTATTCGTTGGTAAAAGAGTGGTGATTACTAGCTGCCTTCCATCCAGTCTTACACTGCTAAATTAGGGACGGCTATCGCAGATAGCCCTCGTGTAGCTTTGCGCGAAATTCAAACAAACATTTATACAATAAAAACGAAAAATAATAAATATTTCATCTAAAATTCCCTTTTCGAGCTTTTGTTAAACAGAATCTCTGGCAAGTTTTTTTTCAAGCCAGATGCTAAAAGGATATGAAAATAAGATCAACTAAACTCTTCTGTGCCATCGTGGATCTCGGATAAGTTTTATCAGTTTCAGTTTTAAGAAGCTTCGTTCTCTATTAAATGAAAAATTAATGTTTTTCCACATAGTAAAAAATACATATGCACTATGCAAAACACTATACCTTACTTTTAGCACAGAGTCATTTAGATACTCTTAGCCTACATAAGCGCTTCATATTTTGTCTAGGGGTGACTAAATACCTCTCTAAGGTCAACAGTGGTAAGAGAAAAGTGGCTCTTAATCACTACTGTGTCTGTTATATCCTAGCTGAGCACTGGAATTGGGCGAAAGGCTTCGACGGCACCGTATATAGCAGATATAGTGTGTTTAACATGTCGTTATACATTCTTCATTACGTTTACTCATAGTGTCTTAGAATAACTTGATTACATAAACTACCGTAAAAACTAAATTATATTGTTCTTTAACCGTTTGTCCCCCGGTGAGACAACAGTTAGTTTACTGACTTACAATGCTAAAATCCGAGGTTCGATTCCCCTTGGTGGACACAAGAGATAGTCTAATGTGGCTCTGCTCTAAAATAACCAGCCATCCAGCTGTTGCTGTTCTTAATAACATATGAACGATATACTTATTTAATCCATTAATGTGTTAAGTATCTTTAAATACCAGATAAAACAATCGTCTCTGATAGCGGTATGTTTGTATATAAGGATTCAATGTCAAACCTAACACAATAATCTTCTTCATCATAACGACCTTAATCCCAACAAGTTTGGGGTCGGCAGGTATGTTGGTAAGTCAAGAATTTTTACTCACGGGTGGCTGGCGCAGTCGGCAAGCATGTAGGTCGAGAATGTTCGACGAAGGGGATTCAAACCTGCTACCCGCAGATTGACAGTCGAACACCCAGTCCACCAAATCATGCCAGGTTCAAGCTAAAACAATAACACCCCTCCTTAATTAACAAGCTCTTGACCAACTCAATAAATTCATATATGTTCTTGACAATGAAGTCGATAAAGCTACGAGTTTTAAGAAAGTTTATAACTGAAAGTTTCAGTATTAAACATCATGGATCTCACGTGCCAAACTTTTTTATTAACATACCTGCTTTCGAACCTACTGATCTGAGTTGTTTAAAAACCTTCTCATTATTATTATTTATTTAGTTTCAGTAAGTATCTCTGTAACAATGCCTCCTTGGCTATTGTAAGATCCATGATAAGTCTCATAAATTTGGTTTTATCGTGAAAAATGTTTAAGTTGTTTAAAAACCTTATCATTATTATTTATTTAGTTTCAGTAAGTATCTCTGTAACAATGTCTCCTTGGCTTTTGTAAGATCCATGATAAGTCTCATAAATTTGGTTTTATCGTGAAAATGTAATTGATCTTCGAAACATGTTCATCCCTCTGAACGATGAAAGTACATTTTCTTTATCGTATTTTCAGATGATAATATTCGTTCGAGTCTACAATCTTTTCAAAACTATCACTTTTATCATTAAATAAACTTAGGGTTTTTTCTATTGTCAAAAATCTAATAAACATAAATAATAGGCATGCTTGAAGATTATACTACACAGATTAACCTCCTTTGTCTATTTCAGGATAAATGTATCTTTAAAGTTTGGAAATATCTTTATTGTTTTGTTTTCCGCGACTTGTTTTCTGGAGGAAAGTCAGACAGACTGACTTTCCGTGGAACAATTACTAGTGTCAAGTTCAATGACTGGCTGACCTAATTCTCTTCAGGGCAAGACTCTCTTACACAACTGAAACTTGAGTTCTGTAATGACTTACTTGAGTACACTGTTATTTTATCTCTTAACAACAATAAAAGTAAAACAAATCGTAATTGAATCTCAGTGGTAAACTTGAGGTTATATAGCACTAAACCTCGGCTTTCGGCTGTTTTTCTAATCCCGAAATAATCAATTTTGATATCATCTGCTGACTAAATTGACAGAGTTTGAAGTTTTCGTAAAACCATTCAGAACCTACTGAAAAGCTATGTTTTCTTCAAAAAACATCCCTAATGTTAGAAATAAAATAAAGTTCATTGACGTAATTCACGCAGTGATGCAGTATTCTTGTTTATTTTTAAAATTAATTTTCAGTACAATGGTAAGCTTGAAATAAATGTTTTTATTAACTCTGCGTGACTGTAACTCGTATACAGTATGCATGGATGTAATTCATTAAAACAAGTTAGATGACCTCACTTATTCATTTCTAATTTCAAGTAGAGGCTATTTCGAACCAGTGCGTACATTGCCTCTGATATGAGAAATGGGCTTAGTGCGGATTGGTGGCTAGGGCATTCGACCCGCAATCTGTGTGTCGCATGTTCGAATCCCGTCAACGATTATGCTCGCCCTTTCAGTCGTGAGGGAGTTATAATGTGACTTTCAATCCCACTATTCATTCGAAGGAAGCTCCAGAGATGGCAGTCGGTGGTGTTGACTAGCTACCTTTATTAACTTCAATTCCCCCGATGGGACAGCGGTAAGTTTACGGACTTACAGTACTCAAATGTGCGGTTCGATTCCCCGCGGTGGACAAATTAGATAGCCTAATGTGGCTACACAAAACAAACAAACTATCACTATTTTTTCAGGAGTTATTATTGTTGGAAATGTTCCTACAGAAACCTATTTTTTTCTACTTAAGTGATACTTGATTATTAGAAAGAAGTATCACAAAGTTCGTATGATAATCGTGGCATGTAAAGATGACGAACTATACTCCATATAAATTTAGATAATATTTATATTTTAAAATACAACACACAATTAATGAAGGCAATCATGTATAACAAATTTATTAGAATTACTTGATGTTAAAAATGAATGATGCACCAGAGAACTAAACCCTTATAATCATTAGAATGCATTGGGTACCTCCGCTCACCTATAGAAATATTTTCTTCTTACAAAATAATAGAGTTGTTGGATGAAAAATTTATTTTCCTCGCCTTTCAGACCTAGGTCCTTCACCATATTGTGCCTAAATATTGTTAATAAAAAATGTTTAAAATAATACAAATTTTAAATGCAACAATGTATAGTTGATTAAGTGGGATACAAAGCTTGCATCGAATCACTTATACATCAATAGTCTTTATTGTGGCAATTAAATATTATGAAAACGATCATTTCCTCCCTTACTTTCAATGATATCATACCGAGATCGGCCAGCTTAGAAGATTTAGGTTATTCCTGACTTTATCAAATTAACTAAGTTACTAATGGTACTCTACCTTCATGAATGTAAAATTAGGTCTAATAATTTTGAGATGAGTAGTTAAGGCTTATAATACATTTTATTTTCAAGGAAACAAAAACTATATTTCAAATATTAAATA
>NW_013665983.1:87512-92505 GCF_000517525.1 Limulus polyphemus | reverse complement strand
GTCATTGATGAGGAGTGGAATTGTCCGAAACTAGTCTGGCTCACAGACCCCCCCCCCAATGAAAGAATAGACCATTCCAAGCTTTTACTTGTTGTTAAATAAATGTTTAAACAACTCTATTCAATTAAGAAAAACGTTCAATGTTTATTATTCGGTTATGTACTGAATAGCAGGATTGAATGCCATAACTAAAACACCTTCAGAAACAGAGAAGTAATTAAGAGAGACATTCAATAGTCTTTACCCGGTTATGTATGATACACGAATTATATATTTGTTGGAATTTATGTGCTATTTTGTGTTGTTGTTGTTTTTTCTAGTGGTCTTCTTTTTGTTTATTCTGACTGGAAGAAGTTGGAGAAGAATAATGGCAGACTATCTCCGATGCATTTCTGTATTCATAAGATCTGGCGGTAAGTTAAACATTTACTGCTATATGGTATGAAAAGTGTAAAAACAGAAAATCTGTTATTATGGTATACAATGCTGGCGAAGCGTTTTCTATTGATCGGTAGTCTTTGTGACTTTACATCAAAATAACACTAATAATAATTTTAAGTAAATATTTCATAGTAGAAAATCATTATTAATCTTATTGTGGTGTAATGTCACACATATTACCGATCAATGAAAGCTTTGGTAACACGATGGAGGCTTCTTTTTTCCCTTACAACAGGCCTATAGAATTACATTGTTGTTTTCGTTTTTGCTAACATTTTTTTTGCACCATTGGTGTTAATACATTGTGACTGTGATACGGAAGAAAAATTAAATTCAGGCTTAAATCATTAACGTATCGGAATCCAAAGAAGATCCAAATCATGGAAGATATATACATATATATATATATATGTATATGCGAATACAATTTACCAAAAGACTAGACTATAATTTTAAATACTTATGAATTAAACATCTAAACAGTAGATAGAGACTAGTACAGATGAACACTTGGCATTTAAGGCATTCATATTTCACTAGTGTTTGCTTATTTATGTATTTTTAAGCTTTAAATATTATAAATGTCATTCTGTTTCAAAAATTAGCATCAAGTCATTAAACATTCTGATAGAAAACTCGATCTCACCTCCACTGCACATATTAAGGCGACATTTTTGGGTATTTGTTCTTTGTAAGCTCACACTCATTCTGACTGTCAAAACACCTTCTTACTTTCAGCTATTAAATATATTTGTAACTTTGATGGATATCATTGAATAAATAAAATGGTATTATGTGTTATGCCTGAGTAATCATTTCTACAACATTAAGATAAACAATACTTTAATGTGATTCTATTTCCATAAAAAATATTTCTATGTAGTTGTTTTTATTTTGTTAAATTAGCTAGCATCGTTTATCGGCATTCTTGACAAAAACTAAAGAAATAGGTTATTGCTTTGAAAGTATCATTTCTGTTATCTGCTCTCACAGATGATAATGGTTAACTTGATTCTTATCGTGTAGTCAATGAGTTACGAGCTCACAGATTATAATGGATAACTTGATTCTTATCCTGTATGAGTTACGAGCTCACAGATTATAATGGTTAACTTGATTCTTATCCTGTAAATAATGAGTTACGAGCTCACAGATTATAATGATTAACTTGATTCTTATCCCGTATGAGTTACGAGCTCACAGATTATAATGGATTAACTTGATTCTTATCCTGTATGAGTTACGAGCTCACAGATTATAGTGGTTAACTTGATTCTTATCCCGTATGAGTTACGAGCTCACAGATTATAGTGGTTAACTTGATTCTTATCCCGTATGAGTTACAAGCTCACAGATTATAGTGTTAACTTGATTCTTATCCTATAGTTAATGAGCTATGAGCTCACAAAGTATAATAGTTAACTTGATTCTTACTCTGTAATGTTCAAGTTGTGAACCGACAAGCCATTAATGGTTAACTTAACTTGATACTTTTTCTACGTTTAATACAAGGTCAGTGGTTTCGATATTCAACCTAATTCCACTTCTTTCTCTTTTTAAGAATGACGCCTATGTACATGCTGATAGTAAGTTTGGTCATTGTTCTCCCATTGCTCGGGTCAGGACCTTGGTGGAATGAAACTATAAAGCCTGAATATGAAAACTGTAGAAATTACTGGTGGAGAAACCTTTTGTTCATCAATAATTTTTTTCACGTAAAGGAATTGGTAAGCTTACAAATTGTTTTTTTTCTTTTAAAGAACATAACTATTGAGATCCTAAAACGTTATGTAACTGTGAGTCTTTAGAATTAAGCAAAATCCTCGACAGCAGGCATGTAATAGTGTGATTTACTATACTTAGTGTATTCAGTAATAGTCTATTTCTAAAAAGAGTCTTTGCTCTATAAATTAAATATTAATTCATTAATCCATTTTCCACACATTTTTATCATTCATATGAGTAAACTTTAACAAATTAATTAGATTTTTTAACAAACTGAATAACTGTATATGCTATTTGGAGATTGAGAAGAATAAATTATACTATTTTATAACGGAAGCTGCTATGACTTATTTCTCTCTACCTGTTCTGTGTATGTTTTCTTCAAGATTTAGTAACCAAACAATAAAACTGAGTTTCGTTTCAATTCTAATCATTGCTTTATTTGATCACAGTGTATGTTACACACTTGGTACATGTCATCCTATATGCAGATCTATGCAGTGTCGTTAGTAATCCTATTACTTTTGTACCGGTAAGTGAATTGCCTTTATAATATTTTGTAACTTGTAAGCGTAAATTGTAACGTATCATACTTCATTTTCATTCGTCTTACAGTATTGTTTTCACGTTATGAGTTGCTTGAAGATTCAGCACAAAAAATGGGATTTATAGTTTTCATGGTAGCTTATAAAGCTGAATTAATTTTTATCGACTTTACCTAAGATTTGATATATTGCGATTTCAATTGAAAAAGCTTTTAACAAGTATCTAAATCGTATCTTTTGTGAAATGCATCATTGAGGAAAATACGAAGCTCAGTCAGTTAAAAGCTTATAAAAGTACAAAAGAAAACCAAATTTACGATGCAATTATAACTTTTTCACCAAGCTTTCCAAATTTCATGCTGATGAAGCAGTTCGCTTTGCACAACAATAAAAAATACACTTGACCCAAATAATGAAGTGGTCCTGGACTACAGAACACCAAACAATCATATAATGTAAGGACACCGTTAGCAACTTACTAAATAACAAACCTTATATATTGGCTTACCGTGTTTTGTAGGTCAAAAGCTTTAATTTATTTCAAACTATATAATAGAAATTTTAATGTGGCACATCGTTTAGTACAGTTATAATTTTTCTGAAGAAGTTATAATTAAGACCAGTCTCAGTTTCTATTCTTCCGAAAAGTTTTAACTGCAACATGTTAAATGGAATGTTGAAGATTAAATATTCATTAATAAATTATTTGTAAAGCCCGACAGTGGGTAATTAACGCCCTCAGATCATATTTCTCGTTCAAAATAATCTGGAATAGAACTTTCCTGTGATATGTTGTTGACCGTATCGTCAAGAGTATTAGGACCGTCACTAGAAAATAATCAGTAACTAATTAGTAATGTTGGAATGTTGAAGATTAAATATTCATTAATAAATTATTTGTAAAGCCCGACAGTGGGTAATTAACGCCCTCAGATCATATTTCTCGTTCAAAATAATCTGGAATTGAACTTTCCTGTGATATGTTGTTGACCGTATCGTCAAGAGTATTAGGACCCTCACTAGAAAATAATCAGTAACTAATTAGTAATTAGGCCTTGCTGAACGTATAACTATGGTAATGACTGGATTCAGTTTTTGTAATTTTACCTCTCTGTTGTAAAATATCTCTTCATTAGAATAAAAGTAAGAAAATGTCATAAAAATGTTTTTTAGATTTTTAAATATTAGGTCGTCAAGAAATTAATGTTGCTTTTATTAGATAAAAAAACTCGAACAACTTATTTATCAAAACAAAACATTTATTAAATGAAATAGTCTCCATTCTTATTCATGATTCTTTTCCATCTTACAATCAGGTTGTTAATGCCCTCATTAAAGAAATCACTTGACTTTGAAGCAAAAAACATGTCCTCTTTAACGCCTCAGACATTTGCATATGTTTTCCCATTAAGATGGTGTTGCAGCGAATGAAAAAGTTGGTAATCTGATGGTGCCATATCTGGAGAATATGGTGAGTGGGGAAGAATTTCCCAACCCAACTCCATAATCTTGTGTTGCGTCAAACGTGCCATATGTGGATGTGCATTGTCTTGGAGAAGAAGAACACCTTTCCGATTGACGAGTGAAGGGCGTTTCTAATGAACGGCTTGATTTAAACGTTCCAGTTGCTGACTATAGATCTCTGCAGTGACAGTTCGCTGTGGATTGAGGAATTCGAAATGAATTACTTCCTTTGATGTCTCACCAAATGCAAAGCATCACTTTCTGTGGGTGTAGTCCAGGTTTTGGGGTCGGAAGTGGTTTTTTGTCTAGGACTGAGCCATTGTTTTTGGCATAGAGAATCCATTTTTCATCACCGATGACAATTCTGTCCAAAAAATGGTTCACGCACATTACTCGCCAGAAGAGACGAAGCAATGTTCACACGTTGGAAACGATGATCATCGGAGAGTTCATGAGGCACCCAAACACCTTTTTTATGGAGTTTTCTATATTCCTTAGGTGTTTACGCATTGTTTCGTGAGAATAATGCAATTTCAGGGCCATTTCACGAATGTGTTGCCTTTGGTTAGACTCAGCAAGCGCCTTCAGATTATCAGTATCAATTCCAACATGTCGGACTCTGCCATCACAGTTTTTATGGCTAAAGTCACCTGAACGAAATTTTCTGAACCATCGTTCACACTTACGAACGTTCAAAACATTTCCATAAACTTCTTTGATATTCTTTGTAGCTACAGAGGCGTTTTTTCCTTCTTGTATTCAAACAGCATTACATGCCGAATGTGTGTCTCGTCGTGGGCTATTACTATAAGGGATTA
>NW_013665983.1:76422-87375 GCF_000517525.1 Limulus polyphemus | reverse complement strand
GTATACTAAACTTTACACATTATATATACTACACTAACGTGACGTTTAGGCGGTTCGTTTAACTATTATAGGTGAAGTACGTTTTTTAGATGGTGATTAATGAAAGTGTTCCAAAACGCGACATTAATTTCTGGACAACCTAATATAAACAACTGAACGTTTTAAAGTGCACATAAATTTATTAAAAGTCAAAATGACTATTTATATCGTCTTACTGAAGTCTAAGCCATCATCATAAGTAAAAATATCTAAAAAATACTACCACTAAATAAAGTTTAACTAATACCTGAAAATACTACTACTCAATGAAATTTAACTAATACCTAAAAATACTACCACTCAATAAAGTTTAACTAATACCTGAAAATACTACTACTCAATGAAATTTAACTAATACCTGAAAATACTACTACTCAATAAAGTTTAACTAATACCTAAAAATACTACCACTCAATAAAGTTTAACTAATACCTGAAAATACTACCACTCAATAAAGTTTAACTAATACCTAAAAATACTACCACTCAATGAAGTTTAACTAATACCTGAAAATACTACCACTCAATAAAGTTTAACTAATACCTAAAAATACTACCACTCAATAAAGTTTAACTAATACCTAAAAATACTACCACTCAATAAAGTTTAACTAATACCTAAAAATACTACCACTCAATAAAGTTTAGCTAAGTTTGTTAGAATTTTTGGTCTTCTTTGACTCAGCTGTAACTTGGTGGCTTATAACGACAAAAACTATTGAGGTTCAATCTCTGCGGTGGGCACAGCGCAGATATCTCATTGTGCAACTTTCCACCATTTATGTTGTCATTTATTTTGCGTTCTAACATGGAATTTTCACCCAAAATAGCTCGAAAAGGTTTGTACTGGTTTTTAACTATCGCTTTGTTTAGTCATCACTTTAAATGGCTTATCGCTAGCTCGACATGGCCAGGTGGTTAGGGCACTCGACTCGTAATCTCAGGGCCGGGGGTTCGAATCTCCGTCCTGTCAAACATGCTCGCCCTTTCAGCCGTGGGGGCATTATAATGTGACGATCAATCTCACTATTCGTTGGTAAAAGACTAGCCCAAGAGTTGGCGGTGGGGGGTGATGACTAGTTGCCTTGTTTTACACCGCTAAATTAGGGACTGTTAGCGCAGATAGCCCTAGTGTAGCGTTGCGCGAAATTCAAAACAAACAAACAAATGGCTTATCTTTATACTGAAACTTTAGAGAAGCTGGAATGTAAGTTGTATTAGGTCGTCAAGAAATTAATGTTGTTTCTTTTTAGATGAAAAAATCTGAACAACTTATATATCAAAACAAAACATTTATTAAATAAAATAGTCTCCATTCTTATCAATGATGTTTTTCCATCTTACAATCAGGATGTTAATGCCCTGATTAAAGAACTAACTAGGCTTTGAAGGGAAAACATGGCGATGTCCTCTATTACACCTTTCATATTTACATACGTTTTCCCATTAAGATGGTGTTGCAGCGAGTTATTTACTCAGCAGTTTGTTGGAATAATGTGGAAATCTACAAAAGATAAAGAGTTAGGTCTAGAATTGTTTTCTAAGTTACTCAGTACAGCATTTATTATGTATACTTGATAGCATAATTTACGAAATCAGTGTGTAGTATATCACGATATAAGTCAATATTTGTATTTCGTCGTATGCGTTCAGTTATATGGTGTAGGAATTTAGAATGGAGGGCCTAGATGTATTTATAGAGAAATACAAGTCATGCCAATACTTGTTGATATAGTCGATTAAAACTGGATAGTTGTGAAGATAGACGGTAGGATATAGTGTATATTAATATAATCGGAATTTCAGCTGGCCAGTACTTGGATGGATTTGCAATATGGGAATGCTGCTAGGTGGTGCTGTTCTGACAGGGGTTGTCACATATTTATACCATCTTCCACCCACAGCTTTGTTTTCAGTTGGATCTTACAAGTAGGTATTAAGTTGTGTTTTTTATATAAAAACATAAATACCTGTTTTGTGATAACACGTTACAAAACATACAGTGTCAGTATTTCTAAAATGTATTTGTATACCTTATTGATTGACATCTTACCCAAAACTCCTTGGTGTCTATCACTTAATTCTTGTCTGCCTGTGGACCAGCGGTAAAATCCAAAGATCTATTCCCTACAGCAGACATAGTGTAAATAGCCCATTGTTTAGCTTTGGGCCATAACAACATCCCTTACCTCCGTATGGTTTCACATTTTTAATTCAAAATAAACAGTATATGTAAAACTATATCATACTTTTATTTTTTCAGGGAAAGTTGTCTGATAATCTTTCAATTTCAAAAAGATTCCTTTTGTTCGACACACATATACACACCATATACATATACATGTATATATAATTTTTTTTTATGAATTTTATCAAATTTAGAACTAAAACATATAAACTTAATTGGAGGATATATAGTTATAATATCGTTATTCCTACCCTATACAACTTCAAATATGTATGAAATAAAATGATGAATTATTAGTAATAAATTGTTACAATATTTAAAGACGTTATGAAGAGGTGATGACCCTTGTATACACCAAACCGTATTCCCACGTCGGAGCATTTTGTGTTGGAGTTGGTCTTGGTTATGTTATCATCAGATGGCACTCTGTACTACTGACTAAGGTGAGATATTATGTAAAGGTTCGATTGTTTGTGTGCTTTCTAAATATACTAGTTTTTCAAATTAATAATATGTTAATCCTAACAAGTTTGATTTTATAACAATGTAAAAAGGTTTGATTTGGAGAAAAAACTCCGTTAATTTGCTCAAGTTGCTATCTTATTTAATCCTTCTAAAACTAATTTAAGCGGTCGTGTCAGTGCTTCAGTTCAGGATCCGTGTTTTTTCGTTTGATAATAGAATAAACTATTTTATTTACTTATTTATGATCTCTAAATTATTATTATTATTTAATTCTGTTGTAATGTAAATTATACAGCATTTAAATATTTATATTTATACTCTCTTTGGTAATAACATAAAATATAACATATTGTTTAGGGTCAACAAAGAACCTATTGATTCATCTAGGCTGTTCCATCCTTAAACTAAAATAATTAAATAAAAACCCCTCAAAGTCAGCCCTTATCATTTATATAGTTACCAAACTTTCTCCTATGCTCATTTGAATTTACTTTCCAAACACAACTACCCTGTTAGAAAAATAGAACTGTTTTAGATGAAAATGACTGCCAAAATATTTATATTTATGTCCCCTAGTCCTACTATTCTTCCCATTAAGTACGAAAAAAGGTGATGCATCAATACTATCAATTCCCTTAACAATTTTAAACACCTCAATCAGATCCCCTCATTCCAGGCCAGTAGCCCTCCTCTGAACGATTTTCGACAATTGAATGTCCTTCATAGGGTAAGAAGCCCAAGGCTGAACATGATACTCCAAATGTGGCCTAACCAATGACTTATACAATGAAATTATAACTTATTTAGACTTATATTCAAACTTTCTGTAGATACAACCTAACATCCTATTTGCCCTACCACTAGCAACAGGACACTGCTTGGATGGCTTAAGAGACTAATCAACCACTACACCTAGACCCCTTTCTTCCATAACACTGTTAAAGTTATTCCATCCAAATTATACTTATTTTTCAAATTACGATAACCCGCCTGCATTATATTGCATTTATTATAATTAAAACCCATCTGTCATGGTTGTTGACATGTTTGGAAAACTTCTCTTTTGTTCCTACAGTCTTTTTTATTTCTTTAAATAACTTATTTTCGTTAATAAACACAGAAAATAAGGCTTAAAACATTAAACGAAAACAAACAAGGGGGAAATTGATCACTTCTAATAATGGCTATCTAATAATACCTAATCCCAAGAATTCAACGATAATCGGTCCTAGAGTATTCAATACCTTTCTCTTATCTTGATTTAGATAAATGGCTGTCTTAACCCTAATAATGAACAAAATAATTTAAAGTAATAATACCAACTGTGCTTGATTATCTTATTTGTTTTATTATGATGCCACACAATATTTAACATCACAACAGTTGTAAGAACAATCGTATCCTTCAATACTTCTTATCTTAATAGAAAGTTCAAGTGATAGGATGGTCCTGCTCTATTTTTTTATGCCTGTTAACACTGTGTGGACCATACCAATATAGAAGAGGTACACCGATGCATCCTGTCCTTGCTGCAGTCTATGCAGCCTGTCACAGAACAGTCTGGGCCCTTGGAGTCAGCTGGGTTGCTTTTGTCTGCATTTCTGGATATGGAGGTAAAGTTATGAATATTAAATTTCACTTTACTTGTACATATAACTTTACAAACCCTCATGCATAACACACCAGAACTGCAAACAAACTGCCATATGTTTTATTTTAATGTCTAGTGATGTCCTGAATATGGAGGTAAAGTTATGAATATTAAATTTCACTTTACTTGTACATATAACATTAGAAACCCTCATGCATAACACACCAGAACCGCAAAGAAACTGCCATATGTTTTATTTTAATGTCTAGTGATGTCCTGGATATGGAGGTAAAGTTATGAATATTTGGTTCTGGTGTGTTATGCATGAGGGTTTCTAAAGTTATATGTACAAGTAAAGTGAAATTTGCAAAGAAACTGCCATATGTTTTATTTTAATGTCTAGTGATGACCTAGATATGGAGGTAAAGTTATAAATATTAAATTTCACTTTACTTGTACATATAACTTTTGAAAGCCTCATGCACAACACTCCTGAATCCCAAACAAACTGCCATATGTTTTACTTTAATGTCTAGTAATGAGATTGTGGGTGGGTAATTTGTTTTCCGGAATGAGAGAACCTTTGTTGAACTAAAATAATTATTATTTATGTACATGCATTTCAGTCTAGGTATTGAATGATCTAGTCTCCTTCTATTTGTGAACTTTGGGTGCTGATTTGTTGTCAATCATTTCGAAATAAATTAATGCAAATGAAGCATGGCCCTTGAAATATTTTATCTGTAAGAAAGAATGCTTTCACATCTAACGTTCAAATAAATTATAAAGCAATATGGAAGGTCAACACAACGCTATATCTGAGGAAAAAGACAGGCATTGAGAATAGTCGTAAACCTGGGATGTTAACTTCACACGAACAAGAACATTTATCTATGTATTTCTCTGTGTGTATGTGTGTCCGTTTACGGATTACTTACACATATATTTGGTCGTTATATAGAACATGTGTATGTTGGGCCCTGACCAATATACTTGGTGGTTATTGTAACATGTGTATAGTGGACCATGGTGAACATTCTTTGTGGTTATATGGCACATGTGTATGGTGAGCTATGGTGAACATCCTTGGTGGTTGGATAGAACATGTGTATGTTTGGCCCTGACGAACATCCTTAGGGGGGGGGGGCGTTATAATGTTACGGTCAATCCCTCTATTCGTAGGTAAAAGAGTAGCCCAAGAGTTGGCGGTGGGTGGTGATGACTAACTGCTTTCCCTCTAGCCTTACACTGCTAAATTAGGGACAACTAGCACAGATAGTCCTCGTGTAGCTTTACGCGAAATTCAAAACAAAATGTCTTTCATTTGATTATTATTATCTTATGTTGGTTTTTCCTATGTGTGTTCTATTATTGTCTTTACAGTCCTATCTAGTTAAGTAGTATTCATTTATGCCGCTTTAGGTATTTAGCATTAAGATTGAAATACTGCAATAACACAACCACGTCTATCCCCGAGATGAAAGACATAGAAATATATTTGTTTATATTTTGTTATATTTTTCTGTTAGTGAACTTATTTTTTTGCGAAAACATTATCACTGAGAATACGGCATTGGAAACACTTATAACATAAGTTAAATTCATTGCTTTAAGCTGGATTGTCAACTGCTTTTTGCATAGGCTTAACCAAAGATTGTTAATAAGAGATGACGATTTGTGAAACTTGCCTAACTTAGAAGAAAGGGCTGAAACAAGTGATCTTTTCATCAGAAATCAAGGGGAAAACATGAGGAACTATTGCAATACATATTACTTTACCGTGAAATTCTTCTTTTTAATATGACTTAATGCAGTAACTATACTTTTTTTATCACAATTACTTGAAGAACTAGTACAACCATGACACGGATAAATTACACATCTTCAAGAGCGAATTAGTTTCTGATAAGACTACTAGTACTTTACCTTGAAGACTGGTTTCATGCAAACAAATAAATTTCAATCTTAGGAGAAGCTTTTAGATATCTTTTGGCAAAAGAAACAAATACTTTAGGTTCGAAATACTAGTTGACGTTACGTGTAAAACGTATCGATTAGGTATATTTTAAAGAAATATCTTTCTAGACTACTTTTATAATATGTTTGTGTATTGTTTTCATTCCTGTGAAAAGAAAGATAAAGTTCAAATAATTCACATTTCAAGAATTATATTATTCTATTTAATATGATCTGTGCACATGGATTATTGCCTGGTTTTCCATATCTCTTGATGAAGTGGTCGTTGCATTGCATTTATATCATGGGTACTAAGGTTGTGACACGTGTTCTAAATATAAAAGAAACATACCAACAACCAGAATGTTCTTCAAGACGCTGTAGTGAATTAAGTCTATGCATAAGTAATGTCAGTACATTTTATTTGAACCTTCGGGTTTCGTCGTTTTAATACTCAAGTTGAACAATTAGTCTACAGTAGTTGTAATTCTGTTTCACTTTGCCATATTAATCCACCAAATAACACCCCAATGTCTTTAGGTGTCGAATTTCTTTTTCTTCTTTTTCAATTTTTTAAGCGCAAACTTACAAAGTGGGCTGCCCGAGTTGTGCCCACCGTGGTTATCGGGTACCGATTTTTAATGTATAACTAATTTTCGTAATTGTTCCAAGAAGTAAAAAAATTAACAATTTTGTTTATTAATTGTAAGTCTTGTGACACTATTATAACGTAATTTATTTATAACTAATCCTGTTTACTTTGTTTTTGTTTAAACTCATTAGTTGGTGATTAATAGAAAGCTTGTGAACTGTTTCATATAAGCTCTGCTAATGTTATCAATTCGCATTTGAAAAAGCTAGAACTATGTGATACAATTGGATAGAATTTGAAAACTTCTTAGAAATATGTAAGTTGCACTTGTATGAAATTTATACCAACAAGGACAAAAATAAAAATCTTAAGCGGATTAAGCTAGTTTTCATCGTCGTCCCCTAGTAGTTCAGTTGTAAGCTCGAGAGTTTATAACGCTAGCATTCGGGGTTTAATTTCCGCAGCGGACACAATACAGATTTACCCTAAAACAAAACCAAATTATTAAATGAACATTATGGATTTGTAGTTGAAATATTTAAAAGAAGAGAAATAATAATGACTTTTAGTACAACAATAAATGTTTTATTCAATGATTTAGAAATTATATTTACATTACCTAAGATGTTTCAATCGTCAAACTTTGGTCATCAACATCTGATGGCTCGAGCTTAAAGGATTGAAAAATGTTGTGTAATGTATATAAGGCTTCTGATATCTTGAATAAAAGGTTTCTAATTGATTGTTATCTTCTTCTACTTTCAGGAATTATCAACAAGTTCCTATCCTCTAAAATCTTCATACCGCTAAGCAACCTAAGTTACTGCTTTTATTTGGTACACCCGCTTGTATTGTTCTATCGACGTGGATCTCTCCAGGAACGTCTGTTTCTTAGTCATTTCGAAATGGTAAGATCTTTCACTTCACTAAAAGCATAAAATGTTCATTAGAAATATCATATTACACATAGAAAGTTTGTCTCTTCCTTACTGGTCATTTTAAAAGGACAAAATATCCACCATATGCATGCTTAATTACCATAAAATACAAACAGCTGCCATCTTTTGTTTTCTACTGCATTCGTTATGGGTCGTTGTATCTTCAAAGTTGATGACATTTTCTGAAAAAAAATAATTTATTCCTCTTAAATATCTTGTCTTTTTTTAATTCAAAAAAGAAGAGCAAAACAAAGAGAAGTTTACTTTCCCCATATTTACTTAAATTATATCGTTATCAGAATGTTAAACAGATTGGAATTTTCTTAATCTATAAACTCTCTCAACCCTCAGTTTCTACCTGTTTTACCAAGTAAACATTAAGTTTATTTTTCTCGTGGCTTTAAGATTAAAATCCAACCGATCAAATTTAAGTCTACGTTCTTCATAATGTTTGCAGTAATTAAATTCGAGAAAATAAACTTGATTTTAGTCTTCATGATAATTTCAGTTTTTAAATCCAACAGGTCAAACGTAAGTCTTCGGCCTTGGTAATACTTTCAGTGATAAAACTTGATAGGTTAAACTTACGTTTTTGGTTTTTACAATAGTTTCGGTGATCAAATTCGCTGGTTAAATTTAATTAAAGTTTTTAATTTTTTCAGATGTACTTGTTTCTTGGAAACACCGCTTTTTCATTGGTTCTTTCTTACGTCTGTAATGTCACAGTAGAGCAGCCCTTCATTCATTTGGAGTCCCTTACCTTCAGAGCCAAGACAGAAAAGAAAAGCACCATTAAACCGCATTCAACTTTACCAACTCAAAACTGCGATCTAAAAACTATTAAGGCTCCAGAACCCAAGATGACACCACAAACGCTTGAATAAGCTAATCAAAATCACATTTAGATGCAGCGAATCATTTTAAAAACGTACAGAGGAACAAAATTTTTTAACACATATTTTATGATATAACACAAGTACTTGTTTAAGACAGAACATTTTTTTGTTGAAGAATAATGTTTACATAAGGGAGAAATCTCTCTTTTTATGCCAGTACTTCAAAAAAGAAAAGAGTAGACAGGGTTTTGTTTTATCAATGATAGATGTAGTAAATTATAATTTATTCATTTGATATTGAGAACTTTTTCTCAAATCCTGAAGATCTCGTAAACATTTTATTTTAATGAAATATTGAGTGGAAATTTAGGGAATTAAATAAAGTTTAGAAACCATTTTCATTGTTGTTCCTCCGGTATACACTTTGACTTAAAAATAAAAATAACACGCTGCAACAATCAAGTTAGAGTTTTAAAAAATTAAAACAACTAACAAAGTACAACTTCTACCGTTGAATACTTTGAGCTATCTGTGCTATGCCCACTGTGAGTATCGAAATCCGATTTTTAGAGTTATAAGCTCTTACTAGGTGTGTTTAAACACATTAAATTATTTTGAATTTATCAGATATAACATAATTCATCTTGAACCGACAATGTTCAGGCTTCTACATATCGATGTAAAGCTTTGTTTGTTTCTTGTTAAGCACAAAACTACACAACGAGCTATCAGTGCTGGGCCCACCAAGGATATCGAAACCCGTTTTTTAGCGTTATAAGTCTTCAGACTTACCACTGAGCCTCTGGAAAGATAATATATCGCACTTGTAATGGTGGAAGTGGGTATTTTTTCCATACACATTAATAATAGAATGTATTATAATATTTTGGAAACGTCATATATGTTTTGGTACACTTTCATAATTTCACCTTATTCAGCTCTTATTTTGAGACATACGTGAGCTAAGTACAGTTTTCATTCAGTGTAAATTTTGAATAAAAACAACAGAAATATATAAAGCAGTATTTGTTTTGCTTTTGTAGGGAATTAATGAGCACAGATTAAAAATATTTGACTTCGAACAGTTTGGCTTATTAGCGCGGAAAAACACAGAGGTTAGTGGTAAAGTGTTAAACCTTGTTATAAGTAAGAGGAGTCGATAATAATTAGAAAAAGCAAAATATTTGCTGAAAAATCAGTCATATCATTAAAGTAGCGTAAGAAATATCCCACTTGTTATTGTTAGTATAAATGTTGTGCGAGCTCTTCATTACAGAAGCATATTTGGGTGTGTTCAAAAGCGGTTCAAATCGTTAGAGTTATTTTATTTGACTATTAACGACAAAAAAATAACTAATTAACATGTTAAGAAATCCTGTGTTTGATTCCATGCGGTGGACATAGTGTAGATAGTCCATTCTATAGCTTTGCACTTAGAAAACAACAGCTAAACTGTTAAAAAATAAAATAAATACGTGTATGACATATATACTCTCTATATAATATTTTCTGTCTTTTGTCATTTGAAGCATAATTAGTTCTTTATTTCATTGGTCAATGTCAGAAATGTACACAGATAGTAATTAAGGAACTTGCCTGGTTAATGTCAGAAATGTACACAGATAGTAATTAAGGAACTTGCCGTACATTTCTGACATTAACCAGGCAAGCTCCTTAATTACTATCTGTGTACATTTCTGACATTAACCATCTGTTAGTAATTAAGGAACTTACCTGGTTAATGTCAAAAATGTACACAGATAGTAATTAAGGAACTTGCCTGGTTAATGTCAGAAATGTACACAGATAGTAATTAAGGAACTTGCCGGAAATATTTTGAAACATGGGTAATTATTATTTATTTCTCTACTCAGTCTTTTATTTCTATTTTTTCAAACCGCAAACAGTTGTGTCGTTGATTGGAAAACATAAACTGACACTCTTAGTTTAAGCATCTGTTTTGAAAACTCATTTCGATAAAAAAATTGAAAATAACTAGTTCATTGCTAACAAAACAGTTATTATAACGAGTATAATTGCATGACTGAATGATAGAAACAGCAAAATACAATAGAATTACTCGTTATAGAATAAAGTTTTCATATTGGTTGCTGTTCACATCCGAGTAAAATGAGTACATTCTAAGCATTTTATAACGGAAACATTAGAGTATTAAAATTGCATTGTGTGCGTGTTGTTTGTTGTTTTTTTGTGTGAGGATAAAGATGGAATAAATATGTCTTTCCTTTTGAGGTCTCAACTGAAAATTCTTCTTTACGTTTGAATTTTGGCCAGGTGGTTAGGGGGCTCGACTCGCAATCTGCGGGTCGCGGGTTCGAATCCCCGTCC
>NW_013665983.1:49480-75422 GCF_000517525.1 Limulus polyphemus | reverse complement strand
ATTTTGGCCAGGTGGTTAGGGGGCTCGACTCGCAATCTGCGGGTCGCGGGTTCGAATCCCCGTCCCGCCAAACATGCTAGCCCTTTCAACCGTGGAGGCATTATAATGTTGCGGTCAATCCCACTATTTGTTGGTAAAAGAAGAGTTCAAGAATTGGCGGTGGGTGGTGATGACTAGCTACCTTCCCTCTAGTCTTACACTGCTACATTAAGGACGGCTAGCGCAGATACCCCTCGTGTAGCTTTGCGCCAAATTCATAAACAAACAAACAAACAAACATTTGAATTCCAGTCAGTTTTTATAAGAGTATAATTTTGTTTGCTTACAGTTATTGATAAATTCCAATAAAAACGATTATTGATTAATAGTCAATACGTCACAGGGAGTCAACTGTGAATACGGAAGAGTCAACTGTAAACATAGAAGGTTATCTGTGAATATGGAAGGGTTAAAATACGGTTACTGAAATGAATAAACAAGAACACATAAAGGACAAGGAGCAAATCAATTAATACTTATAAAAACTTTAATTAAAAAACATATATGCAAATGTAACAGAGCTACCAGGATAAATTCACTCTCCTTAATAGCTATCAAATGACAATACATTTATTTATATAATTCATCAACTTATAACTACATCTGATAGCTGGTCCAAAATCACTCAAGAACATCCACCAACATTAAGAACCATACAGCTTTTCAATTTAATCAAAAATAGGTGTATGAAGCCCAACGTCTTAACAACCAAACAGAATAGTTAATAAGAGTAAAAAACACAATCAGAAACCTTTTCTTTAAACATGCTGTAGTCTTAATTCTATGCAACCGAGGCAGCCTTGAAAACACTAGCAAACATGGAAGAAAAAAAGATACTATCTCGGTAATTATGATAACTAAATCATCCTCAGCAGAGGAAGCTCGTGCTACCCGCGTGATTGAGAGTAAAAACTGTAAATCTGTTTGTAATAGAAAACTCTACATCATAAACGTAATACGAAATCAAATGTAAACTTGTGTTAACAAAAACTTTTGTTGTTCACATTTCTAACATGAGAAACGATCTTAAGAAACTTTCTCACATCTCCTAGCTCCCTTTTCAATGAAATTAAATCTACAAGTTAACTTCGTCTTTTCACATTATCTTTCTGACACAATAGAGACAAACAACGCCAGCATTGCACAATTAAATTAAAGTGAGTAAAGTCGTGGTTACGTTTTCTTTCCTTAAAATAATGATTAAAGTTACGTTTTGGGTGTTTGTTCCACATTTTTCTCTACCAAGGAGGGTAATACCCACCTGTCATTAACATCTCACCTAATTTTGTGAGCATTGCAATAGGCCAAGTGATAAATGAAAACCCGTATACCGAATACGACAGAGAAAAAAATAAACTATTGTTTTAACCAAGGTTTAAGTACCTTGTGACGCAAACCCTCACAAAATACTTTCAACTATGAGCTTTTATCCCAAGGAACCATTTATACTGTAATGTTGCACACCAGAAACTTTCTGATTTGTACCATTCTGTTATTGTCCTTAGAATCCCCTATAATGTTATGCTGAACTGTTGATTTTGAGACATTTATCATTCTGTTATTGACCATAAAAACCCTTTATACTGCTATGGCACAGCGGTATGTCTGTGGACTTACAACGCTAGAAAGCGGGTTTCGATACCCGTGGTGGGCAGAGCACAGATAGCCCACTGTGAAGCTTTGTGCTTAATTACGAACAAATACAAAAATACAAATTCTACTATTGTCCCAAGGAACCCTTTATACCTTTACTTTGAACAGGGAAACTTTGTACATTTCAATTATTGCCCCGAGGAACATCTTACACTGTTATGTTGGTTCTTTTTCTTGTTCCTTTCTGTTACTGACATGAGAAACCCCTTATATTGTTACATTGAAGAGTGCAATTTTGGTTTATTCTTTTCCATTTACTGGAGCTGAAACAAAATGTTCTTGAACCCTATGATTACCGTATCCATTTTGTCCTGCCCTAAAGGCAAAAATCGAACTTGTAAATCGAAAAAAATTATAGAGAACGTATTTGAAATTGTATTTCAAATTTACCTTTTTTTAATAGTAACATAATATTCAATTACTTGTACTAAATTATTTTATTTAGGTAAGTTTAAAGAAAAATGTAGCGAAACATAATCCAAAATATGTTTTAGACTGTAAATAAGCGCCCTCTAAGGCTAAAACTTTCCTTGAACTATAATGCTTGTTCTCCTATCTATGGTCGGTATTTAAACCTTTTTATAGACATTTTTTTCTTTATAAAATAGCATCTGATAGTGTTCAACCTCAGTTTAAATTTGTTATCTAATTCTGGACTTAAAGTACCACCTTCTTCAATACACTGTATTTCACGTTTGGCAAATCATAGGATAATAAGCAAAGCACGTGTCGAAATGTTGTGTGCTGTATTTTAAATTAGGGAAGTGGGAAATGCTTATTATGAAATAAATTTTATTTTGAGACTATACTTAGTTTAGGGCTATATGTCTTTGTTATAAATCTTAAAAATCTTGTCTTTGACGGAAACTACATAGCACATACGTGACTTAATTATTTTTCTATAGCATAGAAAATCATACAATATCGTTTATCTATTTATGTTAATCATTATATTGTAGAATTAACTCAAAATATATGTTTTAGGAGAAAAAGTTGAGTCACGAATGTTGGGGTTAAGATTTATCGATCTGGCGAGTGCAATGTCTTTTACAAATGGATTAGTCTTTACGTTTTGAACTAAAAAAAGTTTGTGATTTTTTATATTACTTTAGATTTAATTTAGCAGGTATAAGTAAAATAATTTAGGCTTATTTTTATATTCAATTCATAATAATGCATCATAGTCACTGGCATAGCCGGGGGGGGGCATGCTTTGGCTTGTATTTTTCACAAGTTTTTCCCTGCAATTTGTAATTTGGCCATTATAGTGTTTATAGTAAGCTCACAAGTACTGTAAGTGTAATGTAATGTATTATAGTACTTGTAATAAGCTCGAAAATACTGTAGTGTAATATATCGTAGTGTTTGTGATTAGCTCACAAATAATGTAGTGTTATGTATTATAGTGCTTGTAATAAGCTCACAAGTACTGTAGTGTAATGTGATATAATGTATAATAGGCTATATGGCCGCAGCTTCGGAAGCCGTTTTGATGCGATGGAAACCAATATAGCAATTTTTGGTCTCAAATTGAAAAGGCCGAATTTTTTTTCGTCGAGCCTTCATTTGCCTTTCTACTGTTTCCGTTTCTTACTGCCGTTTCCCTCCCTTTCTCTTTATTCTATACATACATGTCTACTCTCTAGCTCTAACTGGTGCACACTTCAACACCATTCAAGAGGATTCAGTTTCCTGTCAGATCGAGCTTTCCCATGACCACCTGTTATAAAGCACAAGGTTAAACTATCAAGGAGGTAGAACTTTACCTGCTTTTCCCATGGCCAATTCTTTGTTGGCTGCTCTAAAGTTTGAGTTGCAAAAAATCTCTTCTTCTTTGCTCCTGACAAAAAGACAAAAGCAATGTGTACAAAGAAGCTTTACAGTAGATCAGTAAATTAGCATGTAAATAAAGAACTATATCAATTTCATCCAGGCAACACCGGAAACTTTGCTGGTGTATTATAATGTTCATAATAAGAATACAAGAATTGTAGTTTAATGTATTATAAGATTTGTAGCAACCTTACAAGTACTGTAGAGTATACAGTGTTTATAGTAATCTTAAAAGGACTGTGGTGTAATGTAATATAGTGTTTATAGTAATCTTAAAAGGACTGTGGTGTAATGTAGTGTTTATAGCAATATTTAAAGATCTGTGGTGTAATATAGTGTTTATAGTAATCTTTAAAGGACTGTGGTGTAATGTAATATAGTGTTTATAGTAATATTAAAATAACTGTGATTTAATGTAATATAGTGTTTATAGTAATATTTAAAGGATTGTGGTGTAATGTAGTGTTTATAGTAATCTTAAAGATTATTATAAACACTACATTACATCACAGTCCTTTAAAGATTACTGTAAACACTATATTACATTAAATCACAGTTCTTTTAAGATTACCATAAACACTCTATTACATTACATCACAGTTCTTTAAAGACTGCTATAAACACTACATTACACCACAGTCCACTAAAGATTACTATAAACACTAAATTACACCACAGTTTTTTGAAGATTCCTATAAACACTACATTACACTACAGTCCTTTAGAGATTACTATAAACACTACATTACACCACAGTCCTTTGAAGATTACTATAAACACTACATTACACCACAGTCCTTTAAAGTATTGTGGTGTAATGTAGTGTTTAAAGTAATCTTTAAAACTGTGGTGTAATGTAGTGTTTATAGTAATATTTAAAGGAGTGTGAAGTAATGTAGTGTTTATAGTAATCTTAAAAGGACTATGGTGTAACATAATGTTTATATTAATCTTAAAAATAACTGTGATTTAATGTAATATAAAGTTTATAGTAATCTTTAAGAGATTGTGGTGTAATGCAGTGTTTATAGTAATCTTAAAAGGACTGCGGTGTAATGTAATATCGTGTTTATAGTAATATTTAAGGGACTGTGGTGTAATACTTTTAAGATTACTATAAACACTACATTGTACTATAGTCCTCTTAAGATTACTATAAACACTATATCACATTAAATCACAGTTATTTTAAGATTACTATAAACACTACATTACACCACCGTCCTTTAAATATTACTATAAACAGTACATTACACCACAGTTCTTTAAATATTACTATAAACAGTACATTACACCACAGTCTTTTTAAGATTACTATAAACACTACAGTTCTTTAAAGATTACTATAAACGCTATATTACACCACAGTCTTTTTAAGATTACCATAAACACTATATTACACCACAGACCTTTAAATATTGCTATAAACACTACATTACACCACAGTCCTTTTAAGATTACTACAAACACTATATTACATTAAATCACAGTTATTTTAAGATCACTATAAACACTAACTGTGGTGTAATATAGTGTTTATAGTTATCTTAAAAAGATAGTGGTGTAATGTACTGTTTATAGTAATAGTTAAAGGACTGTGGTATAATGTGGTGTTTATAGTAATCTTCAAAGGACTGTGGGGTAATGTAGTATTTATAGTAATCGTCATAGGACAGTGGTGTAATGAAGTGTTTATAGTAATCTTAGAAGGACTGTGATTTAATGTAATATAGTGTTTAAAGTAATCTTAAAAAGACTGTGGTGTAATGAAGTGTTTATAGTAATCTTAGAAGGACTGTGGTGTAATGTAGTGTTTATAATAATCTTTAAGTGACTGTGGTGTAATGTAGTGTTTATAGTAATCTTCAAAGGACTGTGGTGTAATGTAGTGTTTATAGTAATCTTTAAAGGACTGTGATGTAATGTAATATAGTGTTTATAGTAATCTTAAAAGAACTGTGATTTAATGTAATTTAGTGTTTATAGTAATCTTTAGTGGACTGTGGTGTAATGTAGTGTTTATAGCAGTCTTTAAAGAACTGTGATGTAATGTAATATAGTGTTTATAGTAATCTTAAAAGAACTGTGATTTAATGTAATATAGTGTTTACAGTAATCTTTAAAGGACTGTGATGTAATGTAGTGTTTATAATAATCTTTAAGTGACTGTGGTGTAATGTAGTGTTTATAGTAATCTTTATTGGACTGTGGTGTAATGTAGTGTTTATAGTAGTCTTTAAAGGACTGTGATGTAATGTAGTGTTTATAGTAATCTTTAGTGGACTGTAGTGTAATGTAGTGTTTATAGTAGTTTTTAAAGGACTGTGGTGTAATGTAGTGTTTATAGTAATCTTTAGTGGACTGTAGTGTAATGTAGTGTTTATAGTAGTCTTTAAAGGACTGTGATGTAATGTAATATAGTGTTTATAGTAATCTTAAAAGAACTGTGATTTAATGTAATATAGTGTTTATAGTAATCTTAAAGGACTGTGGTGTAATGTAATATAGTGTTTCTGGTAATCTCAAAAGGACTGTGGTGTAATGTATTATAGTGTTTATGGTAATCTCAAAAGGACTGTGGTGTAATGTAATACAGTGTTTATAGTAATCTTAGAAATACTGTGCTGTAATGTTATACAGTGTTTATAGTAATATTTAAAGGACTGTGATGTAATGTAGTGTTTATAGTAATCCTTAAAGGACTGGTGTAATGTAGTGTTTATAGTAATTTTTAAAGGACTGTGGTGTAATGTATACGGTGTTTATAGTAATCTTAAAAATACTGTACTGTAATGTAATACAGTGTTTATAGTAATCTTAAAAGGACTATGGTGTAATATAGTGTTTATAGTAATCTTAAAATAACTGTGATTTAATGTAATATAGTCTTTATAGTAATATTTAAAGGACTGTGATGTAATGTAGTGTTTATAGTAAACTTTAAAAAAACTGTGGTGTAATGTAGTGTTTATAGTAATCGTCAAAGGACAGTGATGTAATGTAGTGTTTATAGTAATCTTTAATTGACTGTGGTGTAATGTAGTGTTTATAGTAATCGTCAAAGGACAGTGATGTAATGTAGTGTTTATAGTAATCTTTAATTGACTGTGGTGTAATGTAGTGTTTATAGTAGTCTTTAGTGGACTGTAGTGTTTATAGTAGTCTTTAAAGGACTGTGATGTAATGTAATACAGTGTTTATAGTAATCTTAAAAGGACTATGGTGTAATATAGTGTTTATAGTAATCTTAAAATAACTGTGATTTAATGTAATATAGTCTTTATAGTAATATTTAAAGGATTGTGGAATAATGTAGTGTTTGTAGTAATATTTAAAGGATTGTGATGTAATGTAGTGTTTATAGTAAACTTTAAAAAAACTGTGGTGTAATGTAGTGTTTATAGTAATCTCAAAAGGTCTGTGGTATAATGTAATATAGTGTTTACAGTAGTCTCAAAAGGTCTGCGGTGTAATGTATTATAGTGTTTATATTAATCTCAAAAGGTCTGTGGTGTAATGTATTATAGTGTTTATAGTAATCTCAAAAGGTCTGTGGTGTAATGTATTATAGTGTTTATAGTAATCTCAAAAGGTCTGTGGTGTAGTGTAATACAGTGTTTATGGTAATCTCAAAAGAACTGTGGTGTAATGTAATACAGTGTTTATGGTAATCTCAAAAGAACTGTGGTATAATGTAATACAGTATTTATAGTAATCTTATCATTTGTTAGACCCCAAACGAAAAAATAACTGGATCGATCAAGTGGAATATTTCATATTCAAAAATTCATATAAATTGTTTGTTTTTTCACTAATAAAGCCGCAAGCTCCGCCTAGAAAGGGATTATTTTATGTATAAATCCAGGAAAGTTTAGCAAGCAGGAGTTTTCATTCATGACTAAGAAGAAATTATTTTTCTCACTCACAGAATGCTTTAAATTCTTACTAGTTTGCTATCTTCTAGAGAGGCTTTATTCTGGTTTTTGGAATCACCTAGAGAAACGCTACAATCAGAGGTGGTATGAGGAGAGTAAAAAAAAAATCCGAATTGGTAGGGAAAACTTGTTAACTTTACCAAATACTGAGAAAATATTTTGCGAAGCTCTAGCGCTAAACTGGGAAAAATACTGGAGAGCTTTGCGTCCTGCCACGTAAAGTACGATTTTATCGTTAACAATGAAGGAAGAAAAATACCATACATTTCGTAGAACCAGCTAAAAATGTGTGTAAAGACCGTTGTTTCCAAGAGCTATTTTACAGTCACTCTAATCTTCAACTTCAATTTATGTTTAAATGTTTGTACCAATTTCTATAGTTATGTAAATTGTTGCAGGTCATTTTTTATTTTGTTACAAAATAACGCTAGTAGTCTAACATTGTAATTGCAGTGCTTGACATGTATTTAATCTTAATGTTTTGGTAGAATACCTTTATCTGCCAGAGATGAATTCGTCCCCTAATCAAACTCTCGTTGGATGGGGTTGATATCTGTATAAGATGGCATTTTGACCTGACAGTCTCATGCAACGTTTTATTGTTGATATACATTTTTAACAGACAATATTATCTGCCACGCCCATCTTTATACACTTCGACAGTTTCCATGCTATTATACTCATTCTCATCTATTAAACTTCATTTAATTTTGACTTTTAACCCTAAAATCGTAAGTCCTTTGTACAGAAATTGCCATGTTTTAGTGACAATGTTGAACAAGAAAAAATTCTCTAGACCAATTTCTCATAAAAAATGATATAAGTCTAGGGTTCGATTCCTTACTTTTAAAACCGTAATGAAACTACCCAAATGCTGTTTGGTGTTGATGAAAAACAAAGCTACTTTTACTCAGGGTCATTCCCTTTGGACCTTGATTTGTACTGTAAGAATGGTTTTCAGCAGGTTCATGGCATCTAACGCACTTTCCGCACTTAATATAAACAACAATATACGTTTTTCAACTATTTTTTATGACATTCGTTGGTTGACGTCTGATCAGTCGAAGACAATGAAAATGGTTAAAAAGAGAAAAGTATATCATTCTTATATTCCTTCTGCCTCGGAGTTTTGTCCTCTTTTAATTCGATTCTGAAGTTTTTAGTTCAACAACGACGCCATCATGACTGCATCCACAATGTTTGCATTTCAACATTGCACCTTCCAACATGGTACTTGCAATAAAACTAGTTAAGCATGACTTTCGGACATTCTCTCAGTATTTTTGGACTAGCTTTTCCTTCCCTGAAATAAGTCTTTTATAGATAAAATACTTTACAAAAGGCAATGAACTTTCACCAAGATCTTGCTTGTCATATACGGGGGAGCTCATGTTCAAATATAAAATTCTCTGCAAGATATGAACAGGTGAATATAAAAGTTGTGTTGGTCAAAAGTTCTAATATTCAATTATCGTTGAAAGTAATTTTAGTATTTTTTTATTGTTTGGCAGATATCGTGATGAACAAAACAGCCACTAATTTCTGTACAATCGACTCTCGTTTTTAGAATTAAATATTTGTTAAAAGTCGAACAAATCTATTTTAATTCTATACTAGTACCATTTAGTTGCCTATTATAAACGCTAGAACCCGGGTTTCGATACCCGTGGTAGGCACAGCAGAGATAGCACATTGTGTAGCTTTGTGCTTAACTTGAAAGAAACAAATCTGTTAATAGTTTTAGCTCGGCTAGGTATTAATTTGCTAATTATGTTCATGATGATAAAAAGGAAAGTTATTTGATAAAACAGGGTAAACAACGCTGTCGAAAACACTTACAAAGAATGCGTGTTATTTATCGACTAAAGTTACGATTTTTGAAAAATCAGATCTTACAAAATTAGTATATCTATATACAGCAGGTAACACGTAAAATATACCATTGTGTGATCCAGTTAAACAAATGTCACTCTTTCCTTCACTTGAAAAAAATTTTTTTTACGTTTGAATAGAAACATTAATAATTAGTGTTTTTTGCTAGTGTAGCTTCAGTAGTAAATTTTACATTTGCTCATTCATTGACCTGAATCCAAAATGACAGTCTGTTGGTTTAAAGATTACTATTTCATTACGATTTTCAAAACCACAAAATCTCCCTAGATTATAAAAAATACAAAGGCAGCAGGCTTGAAGTGGAGGTAAAAATAACCCGGAAAAAAGAAAAAAAGTTCAACCAAATTTTTACCGGAATTTCAATGACGTTTTAACTGGACATTTTTAAATCTATAAAAACAAAACTTTCAACAATACAAAAATACGAAAATTTCTTACTGGTGCGAATAAGAAAATTTTCAGACTTCAACATCTGATACGTGGTAACATAAAAAATAAACACGATGTCGACTGCTGTTTGTTTATTCCTACTTTTTTGCCTACTATTGTTTGTTTATTCCTGTTGCGATGCTTACTACCGTTTGTTTATTTCAGTTCACATGCTTACTACTGTTTGTTTATTTCAGTTCACATGCTTAGTACTGTTTGTTTATTTCAGTTCACATGCTTAGTACTGTTTGTTTATTCCTGTTACGATGCTTACTATTGTTTGTTTATTTCAGTTCACATGCTTAATACTATTTGTTTATTTCAGCTCACATGCTTAATACCGTTTGTTTATTTCAGTTCACATGCTTAGTACTGTTTATTTATAGTTTGTGAGTTAAGAAATCAACTGATAATGATGCGTGTTTTTTATGGTAGTTAAATGTTTGAGTCGAGAATCATGTTTGGTGATTATGAATAAGTCTTTGTTGGAGGTTTTGTGATGATTATTTAAATATGGCTGAAAATATAATCGGAATATTTGAATCAGGTTGGTATATCTGGTTACTGATTGTTTTAACGTAGTTATTTGTTCTGTATATCTAATCACCTATGGTTTGAGTGTACTTCTTTGTTTCCGTATATCTAACTGCTGATGATCCGAGTGTAGGTGTTTATTTCTGGCAATTGTTGATTATGTCCGCTAAGAACTAATACATCATTTCAGTGCTAACTGTAACCATGTAACTAGTTACTATTACTGTGTGTGTGTATATACATAATGCATAAATGCCACGTTAAATGTGTTATGTTTACAAATCCTGTCTTTTCTATCATAATTATTACCATACGTTGAGTAATTGTCAGTTGTCAAAAAGTAATGACTGATATTTATTAACCTAGATACTAAACATACATGGCATGGTCGTCTATCTCCGCGTTATTGGTTTATATGTTATCAGTTTTGATTTGGGATCAAAATTTCTAGTAAAGTTTGGTCTTTGATTAATATACTGGGGTATCGTGTATCATGTTGATTAAGTATTAGTGTTTCTGGAATATGATTGGCGTACTCACAACACCTTTGTTAAACATAAGAGCTTCTCGTATTGTCATGTTTGTTACGATTGGTAACTGGGAGCTTCTCGTATTGTCATGTTTGTTACGATTGGTAACTGGAGGAAGGGACTACACCTATTTTTCTTTCGTATAATTCACTACCTTTATGAAAAGCATATAGAAGTTTCCCACTTCTACTGACTGCGTGCATGTTCTAGTAGAATTTGAGGGTCGGATAATAACTGCTAACTTCCACGGAATTAATAATAGCTTCTACCCTTGTGTAGTGTGTGATTGTTATCGTAAAGGCTAGATTTATCCATGCAAGATATTAAGTTTAACTATCTGTTATTTTTCAAAATGATAAAATAATGTTTTTGTTTGTTTGTTAAGCAAACTTTGTAATTTGTTTTTTTCTAAAAAAGTATGAATATACCATTATAAAACTTCAGCTTGTAAAGCATTCACCCGTTAGAATGTTTCAACATTTACCCAAATCATCAGTCACAGAACTTGTGAATAAGCTCTGTTAACTTATTTCTCACTGCTGCAAGAAGTTCTGTATACAAATCTATACAGCGGGTTCTTTATGATGACAAATAATCAGTTGTTTGCTTTAATGCGTTCAGAACTTGTGTATTCTTCGAGTTTATTTGTTTGTTTGTAGTTAAACACAAAGCTGCACGAAGGGCTTTATGAGAAGCGCAAGGAAGTTTTCCACTCCTGCTGAGTACATGCATCCTCCAGTAGGATTTGAGGGTATAGAAACTCGGTTTCTAGCGGTACAAGTCCGCAGACATACCGCTGTGCCATTGGAGGGCTATTCAAGTTTAAAACGAACTTAAATATTTCTGGAGAAACAGCGATTTTGATACATGGTTAACGTTCAGTTTCTAAACAGGAGTGTATTTTCTTTTTCTTTTGACATATTGTTAAACATTTGCTTCTTCGGAAATCTTCGGTCTAGATCTTAATGGGAGTGTGAATTAGACGCATAATTAAATTTTTGCTTCTTCGGAGGTCTTCAGTTTGGATCTTGATGGGGGTATGAATTAGAGACGCATAATTAAATTTTTGCTTCTTCGGAGGTCTTCAGTTTGGATCTTGATGGGGGTATGAATTAGACGCATGGTTAAACTTTTATTTTTTCGGAGGTTTTCAACTGGGATCTTAATGGGAGTGGGAATTAAAGATGTGGTTAAACTTTTGTTTCTTTGGAAATCTCTGTATTAAAGCTTACGTAAGCTCTGGAAATCGATGTTAATACCTGATAATTTCTGGAAGGCTAAGAAACTATCATTTTGATGACTAAAAAAGAGGTCAATAATAAGTGACAAAGATTATAAATATACGACACAATTTCCAAAATTGGAATGAATAAAATTTATTACATATACATACGATTATTATTTTTCACATTAATGCCCATCAATACAGCTGGGAATATAATAAATGTAATCATGGTAGTTCATCCCAGCATCCTTGCAAAGTGAACACGATATACCCACTTTGATTGTTTCACGACCTCTCAGTCGCTTTTCTTCTCTTTAAAATGATTTTTTCCAGACCAGCAAAAGGAAATTCAAAGATCAGTGACAATATAAAGGCTAAAATAAAGGTTGTGAGAAGGTTTCCAAAGATCAGGTACATCTGGAAAGAGACAAATAAATCATTATATTATTATGCCTTTGACGAATTATAAAAAAAAATGGTTTATTTGTGGGTGTGTGAGTGTAGATTAAAAATTTAATATTTCAGACAAATTATTTTTTTAACTTTTTAATTTTCCATATTTGTAAAAAAAAATCCTGGATATTTTTTTCTAATACAATTGGTATATTGTAAGTTATCAAACTTCCAGTTTATCGAGAGGTATCATAATCAAGACCACAGTGTGTGGGATAAGACTATTTAAAACAAGAGTGAATTCTCAATAGCCGCGGAAATTGAAATTATTTTAGGCAGGATTATAGTAAATTAATCTACGAGACCTATTTTCCTTCTTATTCCCTATATTTTTGTGCACAATGCATGGGGCACGCGTATACCCGATTCGATTTTATTACTCATCAGGATCTCTACCAGCCTACCCTTAAACTGAGTAGAATAAAGTAATCTATGAGACCTTGAACTTTGTCAAATAAATCATCAAAGGGTTTGAACTTCCGAGTCTAAAACTGTAATTAGTTCTCAAATCGGTCAATAGATGACGGAGCTATGAGCCAAAAGCTTATACTTGAAAACTCAGCCATTCTATGAGCCGGTACGCCACAGCTAAAAATAGCTTAAGCTGTTCTTCCGTATATAAAACTAGAAATTAGTTAAACCTTGTTGCATACAACATATAAGATGTCTAGACTTTGTATGATTAGCATAAAGTAAAGAGGGTTTGTTATACAAGACTACCTTCCAACAAGTCTGGAGGTAAGTTTGGCATACACCCCCACATTTCAACAGGTTTAGAGTAAGTCACACAAGTCCACCTTCCTACAGTTCTAGAGCACGTTTGTCATAAAACACCATCTTTCAATTGGTATGGAGCAAGTTTGTCATTAAACACGAATTTCCAATGTTTAGCGTAAGTTTGTCATATAACATTCCCATCTTCCAACAGGTTTGAGTACATTTGTCATACAACACCACCCTCAAAGTGTTCTGGAATGAGTTTGTCATAATATACCATCTTCCAAGAGGTCTGGAGTAAATTTGTCATACAACACCACCCTCAAAGTGTTCTGGAATGCGTTTGTCATAATACACCATCTTCCAAGAGGTCTGGAGTAAATTTGTCATACAACACCACCCTCAAAGTGTTCTGGAATGCGTTTGTCATAATATACCATCTTCCAAGAGGTCTGGAATGCGTTTGTCATAATATACCATCTTCCAAGAGGTCTGGAGTAAATTTGTCATACAACACCACCCTCAAAGTGTTCTGGAATGCGTTTGTCATAATATACCATCTTCCAAGAGGTCTGGAGTAAATTTGTCATACACCATCACCTTTCGACACTCGTCAAAATAGAAACTCATCATAAGTCTGAATTATTGTCTAAAACCAGGATAATAGGCAGAAGTTTATACAATGTGTATCGACAGCACAATTGTCTTTCTTTATACAATTTTTATTTGATTCAGAAATTATTACGAAACTGATAACTGTTAGGGCTCAAGAAACGGAATAAGATTTAGAAAATCTACCTTGAACTAATATTTATTTAGAAAGTTTCATAACAAATCTCTAACAAGACATCTTTTTATGTGAGCAGAATACCCATGTTTTAATAATAAACAGAAACTGATTAAGGGATACTGTATCTTTTATCTGTTTATCTAAAAATATTACACAAATAGGCTATACATCCAAATTATCTAATATTTTTCTTTAAAAGTTTGATTATATTATAAAAACAAAAGGTTTAAGTTTCAGAAATTTAAAATATCTTCCAATACAATTTCCACGAAAATTAATTAAAATTCAGATCAGAATACATAATTTTTCCACATAGGCTAATGTTTTTTATCGAGAGACCAGTCTTTAACAAATCGATTTGCATGATTTAAAGAGGGTTAAGTACTTTATATTAAAATGATACTGAATATGCAAAGCAGCAAGCCACGTGACAGCCACAATTGATATAAAGTCGCTTTTGATAAGGGTATGAACAGCTTTTTACGACTCAAAATATTCATGCACTCAGATCGGGAATTTAGAATTTTTCAAGACAGTGATATTTATTTTACTTAATAGCATTGGAAAACAAAGGAATAAAGATTAACTTGCGGTACCAGGATCATCTAGACAGAGACTTGCAATAAGCTGTGCCCCAGTTGTGTGTTTGTTTTTATTGTTTTTTTTTTTAAGTTAAGCACAAAGCTACACAATGGGCTATCTGTGCTCTGCCCACCACGGGTATCAAAACCCGGATTCTAGCGTTGTAAGTCCGCAGACATACCGCTGTGCTACTGGGGGGCTCCCCAGTTGTGATAAGCAAAAAGTGACGAACACGAAGGTCAGTGGCAAAAGGTGTCCATGTGCCAGAATGTGTAATATAATCAAGAAGTATCTTCAACGTGTGCAAACATCTGTTAACTAGTTACCCCCCTCTCCTCCATGCTCGGCAGCTCTATGTTAGGGATTGCCTTCTGGGTCTCTGAACTGACCGTTTAGATTATATGTCGTTCATATTGAAAATACCACATACTCCTACCCTATACCTCAGTGATATTTGTACTAAGTCTAGAATACGCCTTTACTCCAGTTAAAGCCGTGTCGTGGTTCTTAATAGATAAAGATGATAGCTTATAATACAAGTAAAGGGTATTTAGGGATATTGTTAATAGGTTAATTTTCAATATTCGAATTAATATTAATATGTAGTACGAAGTTTGATCACAAAGTAAGTAATATTTATATTTGTTTAACATTTGAATGGTGCTTACACCTAAACCTTTCACCCATTTTTTAAAACATTGGTAGCTATTGCCCTTCATCTAAATGATTTTTTTTTATAGGTTATTGACACCCTTTTTCTAACAATGAAATTCAACCTCTAATAACATTGGTCATAAACACTGTTTATTTCTATCTATGCGGTAGATTGCGAACAACAAACCTTTCAATGAAGAAGAAACCAAAACCACTCACTTGAGTGTCTCACACAACTTGTACCAATGAAATATAAAATAAAAATTAAAGTATTTCAATTCTTTTTTTTTCTTTTAAAAAGTAATTATATTCCGTGTTTTTTCGCCTTAATAGTCTAAACCTTCTGGTGCCCTAGTGGTAAGCTTAAGGTTTATAACGCTACGAATCGGGTTTCGATACCCACGATGGGCCCAGCGTAAATCGTCCATTGTGTAGCTTTGCAATTAAACGCTTAAAAGTAAACTTAATTTTCAATATTCGAATTAATATTAAATATTTCCCAGACTATGTAAATTTGGTCTTAACCAATCCCTTTAAATATGCTTAAAAATCCAAAATTTCGCCATACATAAACTTTGAATCTTCATCAACGGCAGACGGATGATAAAACGTGAGAACACTTCAAAGAAAGAATTGTTGTTTACTTTTACAAACATTGACTTTTAACAAATATTTCCAGAAATTAATGTGACTTGTAAGAAGTAAACGTTTTTGTTTTCTCACCGTGTAGCTAAAAGTTGCATCAACCAGCACGTTTTGTACGCCATAAATCATTGACATAATAACAGGATGAATTAAGTATGCACTGTACGTCAGACGACTCAGAGGAATAAAAGCTCTCCACGAAAGGAAAGTTTTTATAAAACCTATATAGAAAAGATAATTAATAAAGTTCAAATAAAACGTACAATAGCATTTTTTCTGCGAAACAACTCGCCTACTAAAAGCTACTTCAGAAATCATACATGTACACACAAATATGTATAATAAAACGTGCATAGTCCTTTAAAATTCTTATTTACCGGTTTCGAAATTTTCTGGTTACTTTTCAGAATCAATTACTGGGAAAAACTATAGACTTATATATAAATGACACTAATATAGGTACAAATATGCATTGAAATAAGTATACAAGTAACTAAAAATACGTCTGCAATACACATGTGTTGAGCCGAAAAGGTATCTTCGGAAAGTTTAGACTTTTTTTTTTAATAACTAATTTTGAAGAGTAACCAGGGAATCTAAGAAACTGGTAAATATTTAAAATGATTGTGGATATCTTCTGTTTCTTTATTTAACGATTTCTGTAGAATGAATTAAACTTGCTTCGTATATATAAAGATACAAAAAAAAACAACATTTATCTAGATTCTTTCTTTCCTATTGGCTTTGTATTGCTCTTACAAAATCAACTCTTTGAAAGGTTTGTTATATCGATAAAGAACTGTATAATAATTAACTAAAATTGTGTGATGTTCGAATAGCAATAGATCGAATTTTTATATCTCTATTATCCATGAGCCAGACGTCAACGGCAGTTTTCCCAAACACTATTTGTTTGAAACAATGATAAGGAAGCGGCAAAGTACGTGCCGTGTAACCACTTAATAAGTGGGCAAAAACTAGAAATATCTAAATTAAAGAAACGTTTCTTCTTAATAACACTTAAAACATAAATCAGCTTTACCAGATTCTAATCGCGTGATAAAACATTTTTACAGTTTATATTGTGTTTATTCTCAATTAAATGTTGTAATGACAGTTACTTCTGACCAACATACTGTTACGCACGCCAACTTCTTTAATCAACAACATTACTCTTGCTAAAGCAAAAGATACAAAAATAGAAGAGTGTTCCTTGAGAGCCTTATATGGTTAAATGACGTAATATTGGTGTAAGTATTAATTAAATTTTGCGAAGCCCAGCGTAGATATTATTTATAGTCATATAAGACGTCACACGATAGACATTAAGAGCTTAGATGCGCATGTACGCAGAATGTTGTCACATTAGAGTCACGCAAAATATTTCTCATTCCAAAATGTTTTTAGCTCTTAGCTAATATAGAAATAAACAATGTTTCTGTTCACGTTAGTAAAATTACAATTTAAAATAGAAAATGCATTTAATTTTTTACATTCTTGTATCTGAACAGATTATACACAGTACGATAGATCGAGCGAAAGATAAGCCAACTACTTACCCCCATATCCTACTTTACAGGCAAAGGTCAGCCAGGCCAGCCCAACAGCCCATGCTGTGCGTGCGAGAGCGCTATACATAGCGGAGGACAAGTCAGAGGGAAGGTTACCTCTATAAACAGGCCACATTCCGTAAAGGACTAGAATATTACATGTAGCAGCAAGGCACCAGCCCAGAACCACATATTTCTGTAAGAAAATCAGAGGAGTAGATTACCAATAAGAACCACGAACTTAACATAGCCTCCGTACCAGCGACCTTTAAAGTAATGCCATTTTGATTCGTGTTTAATTCTTAAAATAAAGATGTCCATTCCTCAGAAAAACATTGCACAAACAAATCACTCCAGTATTTTTTAAAGTTTATTGTAGTATAAAAACAGTTAAAAACCATCTTTAATAAAATTTAATGATGTATTTGAATTCGGATAACTGAGCCTATTATTTTAATGTAAAAATGTTGGACAATAATTTCTTCCTATATTCAACAGTTTAGAGTAAAAATTCTTATGATAAAATATCAAATATTATGTCTTTACCACATGATATATATATATATATATATTCTATAGTCAGTAACATTATTAACTATTTTAAACCCCTAACGGCATTTGTGGAAAACACTGTGGGTTTCGTTCTAGTCATTTTTATAAACGAATGTATCTATCTATGAACATGTGAGAATGGAGAAAAAGAGGGGTACCTTATGTAAGTTTGTTTACTAGTTCGGTAAAACAGTTTAGAAATATTTAAACATAATCTTAAATTAAATTTTGAAACATATTGCTTGAAGAATTAGAAAGGATGATTTTATTATGGTTAATATAATTTTGAATCTCATAAATTAGTTTTTCATCTCACAAGTGATTTTGAGGATCTTACTAAGTTATTAAATCCGTTGGTTGATTCACTTATTAACATGGCTACTGACTGGACATTCTTGGAACTGTTAATATAAAAGATCTTATCAATTTCTCTTACATACACATACTTTTTGTGAACATAAAGTTTATGTATAGATTATTGGTATTTTTGTAGGTGTAATCTATTTACTTAATACAACTACTAATCTATTTACTTAATACAGCTACACTTTCTGAAAGTTAGTCATCCTATGGATCAGGTTTATTTAATATTTTATACAGGCACAGTGATGATCTATAAGATCTAACACTTTTTTGCGTGTTTCAAAAAATATTTTTTTATTAAAATAACCCAAGCTATCGACACCTTTGGTATTTTTCCAAAATTTCTTGAAAATTTTTTAAAATGTTATTTAACTGTAAATTTGCACTTGATATACGCTTTCTAAAATAGAACCTTTTTTTTCATTAAAATTCTTAAGATTTAAGGGTTGAGTTGTCACGAATATTCCGGCTAGCTTCGATTGTACTTTATTTCTGAAGAAAAGACAAATAATAGAAAGGCTTCAAAAATAGGAATTTTTAATCAAAATCCCTACATCTAGAGGGTCATTACGGCTTCTTTCCAAATTTAGCCCACCCTTAAGTTTGTTTTTATTTTGTATAAGATAATTTTATGTTTAGCTTTGGAAACGATATAATATTTTTTATTAAAATCCGGAAGTTTCAGTCTTGAGTTTTTCTAAAAAATAAATACAGTCGGAGATTTCACACTTAATTTTGCATTAACAGTTATATTATTACCATGAATATCCTGAAACATTAGTAATAGAAAATTCTGTTTTATCTGATACTCAAACTCAGTACTTAGATCAAGACATACAAATAAGCAGCGGTTCTGCTAATATACATGAAAATATTATTTGACAAACTTCGAGATTTTCAAATCTATACGCTTCCTTCATCATATAGTAAAATTTTTTAATTACACTGAAATCATTCCTTCATGACATCTACTTAAATATTGCAGAATAGAAGAAAATCGATTTTTGAAATACAGAAACGTAAAAGGTTTTAAATAACATGATTTATGGAAAACTTATGTTTGGTGTTTGTTTATTGAAGTTCGCTTAAAGCTACAAGAAGATTACCTGCGCTAGCCGCCACTAATTTAGAAGTGAAATAGACTAAAAGGAATGTAAATAGTCAATACCATCCACAGCCAACTTTCAGACAGAAAAAAGCAAGTTTTCCTGAATCTAAAGAGTTTGAAGTAAGACGAAGATAAGACTTCTAAAGTAAATGTTTACTAGAAGTTGCGACATTTTGTTAATATAATGTTATACGTATGCAGGGATTCCGCCAGGAATGGCATTTTAAAACCCTGTCTAAGGTGGCAAATTACCTGAAGCCAGCCCTAAACGTTATTATTTAATTACTATATGAGCTGGAATGCTTCTGGTCTTAGTATTGTGAGATAGAGAATTCTTTTTTTTTTCCTGGATTATGATTTCATCTGCCGTTCATTTATTTTTCCTTCTATTGTTTAGTTTATTTAAGAATTTTTAGTTACATTAAAACACTAACTCACCTTCTAGCCGATCACGTTTATTTTGAGTAAATATGTATGTATTATGAAACTGACACCAGCTTTCCTAGTGGTGACGTACAGATATTATTTAGCAAAACAATTTTATTGAAGTAGGTTGGCAAGTAATTCAATAGTAATATATGTATATATTGATAATTTCATATCAATTCTGTCAGTTTCTCTAATTTCGGATTACACTGGGAACCAACGGTTCCTCAAAAATGGTAAAATACCATGTAGTTCTGGAACCGACGTTAAGGGGATATTTAAAAGAACCCACGCCTTTCAACTTCACTCCAATTCACTGTAGATGCATACAATAAGCTTCACCACATGCTAGAGTCATGTCGATTAATAGGAAGACATCATACATATCCCAGACCATGAAGTATGATACCACGCATTTACACATAGCTGCCAGGCATGGCCCCACTGAAAACTCGAAGAAAAGTAGATCGCCATATAATGTATTGTTTTGATAATTAAAAGACTAGTGTTTTTAAACTCAGATATCACTAACATATACACAGATCTGTCAGTTGCATAAATATATGAACTCATTGATACTTGAATATTGATTTAGGTTGTTCTTTATTCATTTGCACTGAAACTGTTTTGGCAGATACTATGTTTGTGCAATGAAAAGTCACAAATGGTCGATATATAAGAATAATCTGTACTGCCATCTAGCGACCAGCAGCGAAACAGTTATTTATGAAACATGGAAATAATATATATTTATAAACTGAACTCGCTGCTAAGTATTAAGTCGTCAAGAAATTAATTTCGCGTTTTGGAACACTTTCATTAACCACCCCCCAAAAAACGTACATCACGTATAATAGTTAAATGAACGCCAAAACGTCACGTTAGTGTAGCGTATATGATGTGTAAAGTTCAGTATACTCTAATCCCTTATAGTTATGACACACGACAAAACACATTCAGCATGTAATACAAGAAGGTAAACAACGCCTCTGTACCCACAAGGAATATAAAGGAGTTTATGGAAATGTTTTGAACGTTCGTAAGTGTCAACGATGGTTCAGAAAATTTCGTTCAGGTGACTTTAGCCTTAAAAACTGTGATAGCCGACATGTTGGAATTGATAATGATACTCTGAAGACATTTGCTGAGTCCAACTAAGGGCAACACACTCGTGAAATGGTCCTGAAATTGTACGTCTCTCATGAAATAATGTGTAAACATCTAAGAAATATGGGAAAACTCCATGAAAAAAAGGTGTTTGGGTGCTTCACGAACTCGCCGATGATCATCGTTTCCAACGTGTGAACATTGCTTCGTCTCTTCTGGCGCGTAATGCGCGTGAACCATTTCTGGACAGAATTGTCACCGTTGATGAAAAATGGATAAAAGCATCATCGATAAGAATGGAGACCATTTCATTTAATAAATGGTTTATTTTGATATACAAGTTGTTCTGGTTTTTCATCTAAAAATAAACGACATTAATTTCTTTACGACCTAATAGTAGTTTTCATTTTTATTATTTCCCCACAAAAATACGTGTGGTAGAAAAACAGAATATTACTACTATTATAGAAGCTGTGAAATACTCGATAATGACAATTAGGTGCTCAATTAAGACTATAACTCAACTTTAGCAGTTATTTGTAAGTATCATAAAGTAATAGAATGAATGCGAGAGCCATTTTTTTCTTGGCCCATCCTTACATAGTGAGCACTACCGTGCTTAGTGATATGCATAACACCGGCTGTGTTTTGTTGGTCTAGTTATATGACTTGATTTTGAAATACTTAAACCTGTATGAAGATATTTCATTATGCTCTCTTTTTTGTGTATTTTTAGTCAGATCTAGAGCAGGAAATACAGGGCTAGGAATCAGCCATTTTTGTTACATATATTTTAAATGTTCCTGTTTTTCCATAAAATATTTTTTGTATTTTTCTAAAATCTTATAATCGCCATAGACTTATAGGCACGCTTCGTTATTTAAATATTAATAGGTTGTATTAATTTTCGATGTAAATTATCACAAATATCTGCAAGCTTGAACTTTACTCACACGTTATACCTCGTAGGTTTCCGAGATTGAAAATGCTTAAGCTTTGGAAATTTTAAACTTTGTCTCATTCGTAACTATTTGTATTTTAACACCTAAATTCTTTACTTAGTTTGGTAGCTTGACCATACTGAAAAGATGAAATTCTAGCAGTTTCCGATTGATTTCAGTTTCAGCGGGTGAGTGTATAATCTTTCAATACTGAAAAGAAATTCGAAGAGGGATATAATTAATTAGGTACATGCCAAAATAATTTCCTTTTTTCAAATTTACAATGTATCAAATACGAAAATTAACATGCGATAGTAATTCCAACATGATACAGAAGCTTGCCTCGATCGATATCATTTCTTGTGCATTTTTAGTCAGATCTAGAGCAGGATGTTTTTTTTCTTACTAGACCTACTTTACTCGATTCATTAAATTTATAGTCAGATCTAAAGCAGGATGTTCTTTCTTACAAGACCTACTTCACTTGATTAATTAAGTTTGTAGTCAGCTCTAGAGCAGGATGTTCTTTCTTACAAGACCCACTTCACTTGATTAATTAAGTTTGTAGTCAGCTCTAGAGCAGGATGTTCTTTCTTACAAGACCTACTTCACTTGATTAATTAAGTTTGTAGTCAGCTCTAGAGCAGGATGTCCTTTTTTACAAGACCTACTTTATTTGATTCATTAAATTTGTTGTCAGATTTATAGCAGGATGTTCTTTCTTACAATACCTGCTTCACTTGATTCATTAAATTTATAGTCAGCTCCGGAGCAAGGTATTGTTTCTTACAATACCTACTTCACTTGATTCATTAAATCTATAGTCAGCTCCGGAGCAAGGTATTGTTTCTTACAATACCTACTTCACTTGATTCATTAAATTTATAGTCAGCTCCGGAGCAAGGTATTGTTTCTTACAATACCTACTTCACTTGATTCATTAAATTTCGAAAAAAAATTCCCATTACCGTATATTACGTTTCTGTACAATATTGAAAAATTGTAAAGAAGTCCAAATTATATCAACATAAAAAAAAAATTCTCCGACACACGTTAATGTGCATAGTTGTTCATCCCTATAGGAGACCTGGATTGTGGAATAGAACAAACACATCTTCAGAAAATGAAAACAATCAAGATATTAAGAGCAAGTTTAAATATAATGAGAGGATCTTCCTATTAAGATACAGATGTATTTATATAGAGTAATGAAATATTAATAATATTGAGATTGTAAAGCTTTGTTGACTTTTTCACACTTAGTACGACAGTGGCACGTAAACCAATATTCATTGACTTTTTGTTATTGACTGACATTAAACGTATTATGTTGAAATTACTGTATTTTGCTAGTTTTCACGAACATGACACTATATTTGAAACGTTAAAGAAATGGAATAGTCACACATTTTACAATCAAGTCACATCCCATAAGATTCCCATTAAGTTAAAATTGACCGTTTAAAAAATTGCGAACAATTGTATCCAAAATGTGTAGGGAAAACCAGTTTGATATTAGAGTCTTTAAAGAAAGAAATTTCCGCATGAAGATTAAGATAGTTAGAACAGATATTGAAGGCTTTATTAAGAAAATATTCAGTTTGTAGCGACTTGGAATGAAGCTGTTGAACAGAGTGAATAGACCATTAAACGTTTGTTTCCGTGATACAGAGGTTGTTAGGGTAACTCGTCACTAGGATGTTAAGAAAGAATAAAGAGTTATTTTGTGTATGTATATATATATATATATATATATAAACATACACAAACACACACATACATATATGTTAAAGATTTTTCCTTTTTCACAACAAGTGAAATTGAAAAGAGAATTTATGACAGAGGCCTAATGCATTCCTTGATTAGCCGTACCCTCTGCTGTGGACTACAGTTTCGCCTATTCAAGGCTCATCGGCACAGCTTGGGTCAGTAAATCAAAGAAATACCATTAGGCCTCTTATAATGGTGAAGTGTATATAATATCTATGGGGGTTTGAAGCCGTTTTACTTCACCATATAGTAACTTAAATTAAGGAATTATTTTATTTTATTTCGACTTTAAAATGTGTATTTGAGTTTCGTGTCTAAACAGTTTTAAAATTTTTCAGATCTCTTTTTTGCAATGGGAAACAATGCAAGTATCGTCAACATAACTGTTGTATAGAAGAGGCATACAACTCGTGGAACCCTTTTTCTACGCCCAGAACACAAGAGGGCGTTGGCGAACGTGGACGCTAGCGGTTTGAATTACAAATGTTTGGTATGAATTTCGCGCAAAGCTACACGAGGGTTATCTGCGCTAGCCATCCTTAATTTAGCAGTGAAATACTAGAGAAAAGGCAGCTAATTATCACCACCCACCGCCAACTCTTGGACTACTCTTTACCAACGAATAGTGGGACTGGCCGTCACATTATAACGCCCCCACGGTTGAAAGGGCGAACATGTTTGGTGGGACGGGAATTCGAACCCGCGACCCTTAGATTGGGGCGTTAGCTGGAGGCATTGCACCGCTATCTGTCTTGTCGTACAGTTTATTATTAAACAAAAATATATAGACTTATTTTGTAGCAAGAGTGAGCGGTTGTCAGAGTTGTGATTTACCGAAACCGTTAACTCTGTTAATGTTCGAAAAAAAAACCTGAGAGAAGCAGATTTTAACTGTTTCGTCTAATGGTGAATTAGTGAAAAAGGGAGATTATATCAATACTAGAACATTCAGCATTTGTTATAGATAGTTTAATCTAAACGCGGAGAATTCTTTCTTGAAAGGTACTTTGACAATAAACAGGTTTCCTCCACACATTTTCGACACAATCATCCGCAATTTTCTAAACACAAATTTCAACCGAAATCTAAGTCGTCCTCAGTTGAAAAATGTGTTTGTTACCTATGAACCCTTTACCTTAACAGACAAAGCCTTCTTACTTAGAGAACAAATTAATATGTTTGTTACCTATGCACCCTTTACCTTAGCAGACAAAGCCTTCTTACTTAGAGAACAAATTAATATGTTTGTTACCTATGCACCCTTTACCTTAGCAGACAAAGCCTTCTTACTTAGAGAACAAATTAATATGTTTGTTACCTATGCACCCTTTACCTTAGCAGACAAAGCCTTCTTACTTGGAAAACAAATTAATTCGTTTCTAACTTACAGGAAATTAGAAACAAGGTCTAACCTATAAATACTTACGAGGATCCAACTATAAAAAATAAATGTAAAATAAATACAGCTTCAAGTGTGACAAACATAAGTATATTTATGAAACCCTAATTTTCTTATTTAGTCTCACAAAGAAAGTTTTAATATTTAACATTATACGACTAACTAAAGAAGTAACATTGGTATACACTCTAAAGCTCTTTGTCCTTTACTTTTAGTTCTATGCTTATTTTTTTACCTTTTTTAATACAACATCACTTGGAAACTTAAATAATATGTATCCCAATGCCATGCCCACCAAGTACGGTCCAGCTCTGCAGTAAGGTTTGATGTACACGATGGATGAAAACCTAGCTAATACATCCGTCGGGCTGTAAGACAGTAAAGTTACAAATAGGTAAGTAAGCAAAATAAAATAATTCGACAATTCTATTCTTCATTTAAAATCAACTGAAATAATTTTCTTTGAAAAACATTGTTGTTGCTTGTAAGATTTTGCAGTGTAAAGAACTACATAATACTAAAACAAAGTTATATACATAGCGACAGTGAGTTAGGATTTTACGGTTAGAAATATAGGATTTAATGGAGATTTGTGCCAATAAATATAGGATTTAATGGAGAGTTGTGCCAATAAATATAGGATTTAATGGAGAGTTGTGCCAATAAATATAGGATTTAATGGAGAGTTGTGACCAATAAATATAGGATTTAACGGAGAGTTGTAGACCAATAAATATAGGTATTAACGGAGTAGTTGTGACCAAATAAATATAGGATTTAACGGAGAGTTGTGCCAATAAATATAGGTATTTAA
>NW_013665983.1:45549-49221 GCF_000517525.1 Limulus polyphemus | reverse complement strand
TGCTATAATATAGATTATAGTAGATTGTGACATAATATAGATTAATAGAGTAGTTGTGACAATAATATAGTATTATAGGAGTAGTTGTAGACAATAATATAGGATTTAACGGAGAGTTGTGCCAATAAATATAGGATTTAACGGAGAGTTGTGCCAATAAATATAGGATTTAACGGAGAGTTGTGCCAATAAATATAGGATTTAATGGAGAGTTGTGCCAATAAATATAGGATTTAATGGAGAGTTGTGCCAATAAACATATGATTTCGTGCCAAATAGGACAGAATTTGATGAATAGTTGTGCCAAAGAAAAATAGGGTTTGATGGATAGCTGTACCAAGAAAAATAGGATTTGGTGAATAGTTGTGCTACATAGGATTTGGATTTGGATGCTACTGGTGCCAAGTGGGAAAGAATATGGTAGAACACTGCAAAAAAAAAAAGAGAAAGCTAAAAGAATTTTGTACGAAACAAGAGAAGTATAAAAGGATTTTGTGGAACACTGATACAAAACAAATGAAGTGTAAAATGATTTGATGGAACACTAGTACAAAAAGAAGTATAAAAGGATTTGGTAGAACACTGGTGCGAAACGAATGAAGTGTAAAAGGATTTGATGGAACACTAGTACAAAAAAGTGCAAAAGGATTTGGTGAAATACTGGTGCAAAACGCATGAGTAAACCGTATATGAAAACCTGAAGCTGCATACAGCACTAGGAATATACATATACTTGAAGGTCTTTACAGTCAGAACTTCTGCTATAAGAAGTTTTTCAGTATAACTTTAAACTTAATAAAACTACCTTTTTATCAATTTGCTGATACTAATTATCTTCTTAAGTCAGTGCTAAAGGTTTGTATTATACAACACTGGAAATGTTATAATAACAGAACTTTCCTGTAAGTAAGTATTACCATTAGAGTTCTCAACCATTCATGAAAACTATTTTATCCATCGCAGTATCACTAAGTGAAGCATGTGATGCAGTTGTCAACCGTAAATAATTTGCCAAGAACATATATAAACAGACAACGTTTTTTTTATATTCAATGATTCAAACTATCAACTTGGGAAGACCGTATCTACATTCGACAACAATGCTACTATGTGCAATACACAAAAACATATGGATATCAGATTTCTTGCTTTACTTACTTTTATACGTTTGACTTCCAAAATAAGTATCTGTAACATTAATAATTGGACGTAATAGCTAGGAAGTTAAGGAAACCTACGATTCACTGCCTACATTGGGACAGCTAAAAACCTTTATTTCACAAAATGAAAATATATTCAAAAACACTTATCTACTTATTTCAAATTTATTCGATGGAGCACTTTACAGTTAAAAAGAAAGATTTTCATGTTTGATTACGTAACTTAGCTAAAGCATGCGTAGTTTCTATCAGCGTTATTACTTAGCATTGCTCTCTAAAGATTTCTAGACTGTACTCGGTTACGTTTATCTACAACAGTTGAAGAAAAGGTTTCTTCAAACACCTATATAATTATGTGTCTAAATAACTGTGTCGTAACTACACATGTTTGCGCTAAATTTTCGAAGACTTTGTATGACGAGAAGTTTATCTCATACATTTTTTAATTGTTTTTTTTTTTGTTTCAGAATTTTCGTTCAGAACCACACAAACTAAAGACCTACTTGCATATAGCCGTCTCTATCTTTGAGCTGATAGACTAGAGGGGAGGCAGCTATTCACCCGCATCCACCGCTAACATTTAGGCTACGCTAATCTGACGAATAGATTTGATCATCATTCTTATTGCGCACGCATGGTCAGAAGTGCACGAACCATGAATCCTCAAATTCACTCTCCATGCACACTAACTACTAAGTCATACTTGGCCCATGTATTTGGGAAGATTATAATTTTTTCAAGATATTGACCAACAAATCAAGCACTAAAAATTAGTCTTTATCCTTGATAACTATACTCAAGTCATTTGGGGGGGGGGGGAAGCTCATTGAAAACAAAATATGATTTAAATCTCCTGTGCTACCTTTAGATAATTTCTAGTGAAGCTAATATTGCTAGTAGAGTCACGACAAACTAAGAACTTACATGGCATCGTTTAATACTGGAATAGGTGGTAAGTGTTGAGTACCTGTAATAACACCTGTTGATACCGTAGTGGCGATAAAGAATCCTAGTAGCACTGGAAGTCCCCATCGTAGGCCCCTGTCGGCGAAAAAGTTAATGATGAAATGGTTCATACAAGATGCTTAAACAAGGCAATCATGTTAAATAAATAGATAGAAAATTCAACTGCCATAAGAAAAACATTCATGGACAGAATTTAAAAACTTATTTTCTTATAATAGATAAGATCATGTCATGTCTGTACTTTTGTCGTGTGAGCTTCTTTTCTAATAACCCACAACAATTAAATATAACTGACTGACCTCAAAGGATTTCCTGCATACGGGTAAAGTTATAGTTTCCCGGGTTTTTAAAGCATATTTCAACTTCTGTACATTTAATTTACTAAAAAAATACTCTATAATGATAGATTTTGATTATCGTGTAATTAATATAATTTTATATTTTGATAATAATTATAAACATTAAAATTTGATGAACATACCTGTAAAGTGGATAAATAATTAACGGAGAGATAATATACAATTGAAAGTCCACTGCAGAATACCACGTATGGCTCAGGCACTGGAAGAAAGAGATTAAAACAACACTGGGTCATTAGCGCCTGTAATACGTGTTTCGCAGCATGACAAAGCAGTATGGCGGTGTCAGTAGGCATTTCTAAGGCAGTGCTTTACAGCAACTACATTACAAATATATCTTAAGAACATAATATTTTAAAAATGAATAAGATATTTCTTGTTAATATACAATACTGTTCAATAAAATAACATTATTTCTGTTACTCGTATCAATTATTAGTTATGAAATCTAAATGTTTTGTCTGCTAAATTCAGATAATGAATTACAAATCTCAAACTTAGGTTATTTCTGTATGAAAGAAGAATAATTTTCAAGTAAACCTATGCATTACGAAAGCTTCTTAACCTAAATAAGATGAGAAATATACATTATACATGATAGAAAGGTGGAGACGAAAACATACCGTTCTGGTGATGGTCACATTGCCAGGAAAATTTTATAACCAACGGCTTATAATGGACAGATAATACATTTAAAGTAATTTTATTTACATTTTCAGTGACGTATCTATTGTATAAAGTTGAGTGACGGTAACAAAGCTATTTCTTACGATATTTACATGTGTAATTTTCATTACACTCCTATTGCCTAAACTTGACGCACTGTCAGAAAGCTATTTCTTACCGTATTTCAATGTTTATTTTTTCATTACACTTCTATAGCATAAAGTTGAGGAGCTTTATAAAGCTATTTCATGTGTAATTTTCATTACACTCCTATTGAATAAAGGTGAGATACTTTAACAAAGCTGTTTCTTACTACATTTTCATGTGTAATTCTGTTGTATTACGTCGTCAAGATATTAATGTCGCTTTTTTTTAGATGAAAAAACCCGAACAACTTCCACATTTGCATACGTTTTCCCATTAAGATGGTGTTGCAGCGAACGAAAAAGATGATAATCTGATGGTGCAATATCTGGAGAATATGGTGGGTGGGGGAGAACTTCCCAACCCAACTCCATAAT
>NW_013665983.1:31026-45222 GCF_000517525.1 Limulus polyphemus | reverse complement strand
AGGAGTTCGAAATGAATTACTCCTTTGATGTCCCACCAAATGCAAAGCATCACTTTCTGCGAATGGAGTCGGAAGTGGTTTTTGTCGAGGACTGAACCATTGTTTTTGGCGTTTAATATTCGCATAGAGAATCCATTTTTCATCACCGATGACATTTTTGTCCAAAAATGGTTCACGCGCATTACGCGCTAGAAGAGACGAAGCAGCTTTCACACGTTGGAAACGATGATTATTGGAGAGATCGTGAGGCACCCAAACATCTTCTTTATGGAGTTTTCTATATTCCTTAGATGTTTAAGTATTGTTTCATGAGAATAATGCAATTTCAGGGACATTTCACGAATGTGTTGCCTTTGGTTAGACTCAGCAAGCGCCTTCAGAGTATCAATATCAATTCCAACATCTCGGACTCTGCCATCACAGTTTTTGTGGCTAAAGTCACCTGAACGAAATTTTCTGAACCATCGTTCACACTTACGAACGTTCAAAACATTTCCATAAACTTCTTTGAAGCTACAGAGGCGTTGTTTCCCTTCTTGTATTCAAACAGCATTACATGCCGAATGTGTGTCTCGTCGTGGGCTATTTACTATAAGGGATTAGAGTATACCAAACTTTACACATTATATAGGCTACACTAACGTGATGTTTAGGCGGTTCGTTTAACTATTGTATGTGATGTACGTTTTTTGGGGGGTGTTATTTAAAGTGTTCCAAAACGGCACATTAATTTCTTGACGACCTAATATAAAGTGAAGGCACTGTAACAAAGCTATATCTTACCATATTACTAGTGTCGATGAAATTGTGGAGGTAGAGGGCGTTCAGCCACCAATTTTTTTTACACCAGGTGTCGTACATTATGATAGTATCAAGCCAAGCTGGCCCTTCCCCCACGTACCGTAAAAGTACAGCAGAAAAAGCGATAATAGCCATCATTAAAGGGGTCATGCTGTAAATTATGGAAAGACAAAACGAAACATATATTAAAAACAAACTGTACAGCAAAGTAAAGTAATAACATATATACGTATACATACATATCGGTTAAATCTCACCTAAATTAAAATTTTAAACCTTTTACCTGCTAATCGTAAGATTTTTTTTTATAGAAAAGTGCAAATTTTGCGCGCACACAAATATCTGGTAGAAACTTTTGTCAGCTAATTTGGTTTGGGAATTTAAAAGTTCCGCTTTATTGAACTATTACGCAATTGCCTATAAACGCTTTATAATGCTTTTTATTATCTTAGAGCTAATACCTGCTTAAATAAAAGACAGAGCTATGTACATAATAGTCGACTTGTTTCGGATTTTGACATCTGGAAAGTTTCTTAAGAACAGTTATATACTTTGCATTGAAAAATAAAATCAAGAAAAAATGTATGAAATGATTATTATAAAAATTCATTAGACAATATAAAAGTAAGCTAATGTGTGTCTTGCATGTCGCTTCAATAATCAGCCAATATTTTAAATAGAACTTACAACTAAAACGTTTTCATATATTTGTTCCAAATTCTATCAAAAAATAGAAAATAAAAAACATTTCCGAAGACCACAGGTAAATATAAGCAGAGTAGAGTTTCAATAAAGAAAATAATGCTTAATATAGAATTATTACTGGTAAACCTATTTAACATATTCCATATTTTACTGCTGATTTATACAATATTTCCAAACACATTAACAACCTACATAGTATTTTATCGGACATCAGTAGTTAGGGCGCTTTTATTGCATGGCACACCACCAGAAGGTGACACGTGTGCCGACCTCAGGGAAAAGGGTAGAGAAGATGATGTCATAGTTCTACGAAGTGACACCAGGAGTGCTACTGTCTGAAGGTCATAATTCCACGAAATGGAACCAAAGAGCGCATTACTAGGAGCACGTTGCTAGGCCGATATAATAGTTGTAATTTGTCATGTCGACATGACACTTGACAACGGAAGTTGTCTGCTACCAGAGAGCACGTTACTATGGCCACGATGTGACACCAGATGTCCTGTTCTTAGGGGAGTGGGTGACACCACAGTTAAATACCAAAGGGCCTGTTACTATAAACACTAAACACATATGTTTAATTGATTAACCAATAGTATTTAACCTTATTTGCTTAGCATACTTTTACAATTATCTGTTGCTTTATGTATAAAACTTAACTAATTCATTAGTTTTAAAGTCTCACTTCTGTATCTAATCATACTTTTTGCTGTTTCTAGAGTTGGATAGTGTTACTATCACATTTAACATACTAATTATAGTTATCACTTCTATATCTAATCATACATTTGCAATTTCGAAAGAGGACAGATTTGTCGTGATAGCCTCTCTAAATAATTTAACATACAGTCTTATTGTTTCACTAATTTGGCTTTATAGTTTAAATATGCTATTCCTCTACCCATATAACAATGATATTTTATTGTTTTTGACAAAATATTTCATTTTCCACATATACCTTTTGTTTTCAATTATATACGGTTTAAAAAGACAGATGGTAGGATTGCATACAGGTCTGAACTTGTCTCAACTTATGTTTATAGTTTTTAATTTATATATTACATGTGTTTCTATAGGAGGATAGTGTTAGTAGCACATTTAAAGTACTACTGAAAAGTTTTTATCAAATCTAATATATAATTTTTATAAATACTGAACGAGACAGCCAATTGTGTTTTTATGATTTAGTACACATTTAACGTACTGAGTATAGTACTTGCTCCTATATCTAATCGTACTTTTTTTATTTTTTGACGCTTTATATGTAAAACAATTATCATTAATCCATTTCTATAATTATTATGTACCATCTTTTATCCTGAAAAGGATGCTTATTTAAATCTCTACCTTACTATCACGAACCAGCTGTCTATGATGCTTACTAAGTGGGAAATTGTTTCCCTTATTATGATGGTAGTCAATGACAATGAGGATGCGGATTGGGAGATGTTTTAAGTAAATTCTTTCATCTGGCTATACCATTTCTGAAAAAAAGGAACATTAGCCTTAGGAAAACAAGCTGTTCAGTCAGGTATAAATTTAGCATCAGATATCATACAAAGAAAATTATTTTTTGATGCTGGAAAACGATGAGCAATACAAGGAGCTCAGAACCAAGCTCGAGATGTCAAACAGATTGCTCTTCCTGATAAAATAAAGAAACAGAAAAGGCCCTGTGTTTAGAATAGCTAAAACTAAGTGACAAAGAACATTGACTCCAGACTTTTTCGACGAGTAATCATAACTCTGAAAAGTCCTGTTAGTGTACAAAGTTTGAGCTAGACTTATTTTCTCTCCTTCCCATGCAAACCATGATTGATGAGGATCATTGGACCGAATATTATCCTCTATCATCGTTACTTACAAAGGTCCAATCAGATTTTCTATATCGAGATTTACTAAAACACGTTTGTATTTATGCTAGAAAAGCCAAGATCAGTCCATCAGTCGTTCTGTCCCACACTAAAGCATTTCAGAGAGGAACAGATAAATATCCATTGAGATATATAGAGCAAATCGTTTTTAATTTCACAGGGAAACTTACAAGCATCTGTCGGTGATGCGTTTCTAGGTCTAGTACCTACGCGTCTTTTTATAGAATGTGTTGATAACAATGCATTTAACAAATCTTGGGAGAAAATCCCATACAGTTTCAAACATTACAGTATCAAATTTGAGTCAATCAATGTGGATGGAAAACAGATTCCTGCTCGACCTTTAAAACTATATTTTGATGCTGAACTGTATGCACGATGCTACGAAACATTATCGCCCTCTGGTGTTACTACGTGGAACTATAACATCATCGTTTCTGGTAAGTGGTACTCAAGCTACAAGATTTTTGCACATTACATAATAGTTATGTTACCCTCAGAAGGCATCCTTTGATCTCTACTCACATGTCGACTCCCCCCCAAACACACACTGAGATGGCATATTTTGGATGCCTAACGATCCGGGTAACTACTTATATCCATCAGAAAAAAATGCTTATATTTCTAAATTTATAAAGTATCTTTTTTTTTAAATCAGGCTGTTACATTGTCTCATAGCACAAGTAACAGTAAACAGTAAACATGGAATTTGATTTTCGTTTATGTAATGTAAACATGATAAAAATATTACACCAGATGACACTTACCGCCAGTAACGATGAAAGTAAAACCACGCCAAGGGGAGTTTTCCTTCCGATTTTGTCAGTTGTTTTAATGTCAGTAATGTTACCAAGAAACCACTAAACACAGAAACACTGTATGATTAATAACTACATTGAAATAAAGTTTCACTTAGTGGAAAAAATACCGATAAGTTTTTGTAAATTTTAAGGTAGGGTAATAAGAATAGTACTAAAGGTTAGTTCAGAGCACTTTATATAAATTGATTGATTTCAGTAACTGACTGATATGCAGTTAGAAAGAGTGTAACTTTTTCATTAAAATTAGTTCTACAATATTATGGTTAGTTCACAGTATAGTTTTAATATATTGTAAAAGCTTACATGTGTTACGAATGTTCACCACATACCGAGATACTAGAACAATAAGAAAGTAGAGAACTGATTAGCTGGATAACCAATGTTAATGCTGGCTCACAATACGTTTTCAGTGTGCTGTGGAAACTAAAAGGTTTTGGGCAATAAGTGAATGGTATCTGATCTCACCACTAAAAGCGCATTATTTGCTTAGTTTTATGTATAAAACTTTCTAGTATATTTAAGTGAATATTTATTTACTTTACTTATTTCAAACAAAATATTTGCCTCGTTGTAGAAAGTTGGTTAAAGTGTACTGAAAAGATCCTAAATCAGCAACTCCATACATATCTTTACCAATCCTGATTCAATTATTCCATTAAATATTATATTATGTATACTTATTTGATTTTGTCATGCCATTATTTTAGAATTTAGTCTGCTAAACATAAGTTTAAAGGATGAGTTGTTAAAAATCTAATCAGACTTGACAGATACAGTTGCTAAATCTACTCCTTCATGATCTAAGTCTTTCTTCTCCACACAGAAAAGTAAGATAAAGGAAGAGGGCTTGAAACGATAACACATAAACTGTACTTTCTTTATTTCTGTGGCATGCTTTCACAGTATTATACTTTTTACCTCGGATTTCCTTCTGCACCCTGATGTTCTAACCAATAATGTCTTTCAAACAGTTTTTACTATTATGATCTGTATCTTGTGTTAAGTAAGAATAGAATATGTAAAAATTGTTTGCACATCACACTTTCTTGTGTTTTAATAAACAAAAATTTCTTTTTCTATAAATGTAAATAAAATCACGACCTATTATATCTCCAGAACGTAACTTTATTAGCTCAATATTTCGCTATTGTAGCTTCGTCAGTAATTATCGATATCTTACAAGTTAATTAATCCAGTTAAGTCTAAGTGTTCCAATTTAGATTTAACTGGATTAGTGAACTTGTAGGATATCGATAGCTCCCGATGAAGCTGTAATAGCGAAATACTGAGCTAATAAAGTTACGTTCTGGAGATATAAGAGGTCGTAATTTTATTTACGTTTTTAGAAATGTATCATAATAAACTCCAGTTTGTGGTAAACAAAGTTAAGAATAATAAAAAGGTATTTTATTTAGTCCCTAGTTTCGAAATGGTGGATAGTCCTACGTCAGTGGTTAGATAACTCCTAATAGCGGACAAAAGATTGTCAACCAATCTAACAGCTAGGTAGTTAATAAACCTTGCTGTGTTTAGACCGAACTCTTTAAACCATAATTTTTATTATTATTATTATTCATCTTTTGCATCAGCAACAATGCCTGTATTCATCTTTTGCATCAGCAACAATGCCTGTATTTATCTTTTGTATTAGCAATAATACTTGTATTTATCTTTTGTATAAGCAATAATGCCTGTATTTATCTTTTGCATCAGTAACAATGCCTGTATTCATCTTTTGCATCAGCAACAATGCCTGTATTTATCTTTTGTATCAGCAATAATACTTGTATTTATCTTTTGTATAAGCAATAATGCCTGTATTTATCTTTTGCATCAGTAATAATGCCTGTATTTATCTTTTGTATCAGTAACAATGTCTGTATTTATCTCTTATATCAGTAACAATGCCTGTATTCTACGAATATCATTCTGTACCCTTGTAACCTTTCCATTTATTTCTATAGTTTTTTTAACTATATAAAGTATTCAATCAAGCCTGAAGACAGCTGACGCTGCGATAGCTGAAAACTTGCACCAAAAACTAATAAAATAGACGTGTAGTTTGCCCATTAAAACAAATTAGCAACATCCATCTATGTTTTGACGCATATTACATGCAAAGTTAGACTACCACCAGGCACCGGGAATGAAATAAAATTAACCAGCATTAACCTCGTACCTTCTCCAGTTTTCCAAACATATGTTAGGATAATACCTTGAGTATAAGGTTTGTAATAGGGTTACTAGTTACCGTTATGAAATAAACAGATTAAATTAATATAATCATTATCATGATTTTTATGGAGGTTTTTACAAATATTTTACAAATTACATACACAATCGCTTTTATCATTATAGATATAACTAGAATTAGCATAGTTATGCCTACATCTTGTTGTAATAGGTTAAGAATAAGTGATTTATTAACTGTCCTTTTTTTACTACGTTCCTTAATTTTATTGATTTACAAATTTTTCGAACGTAACAAGTTTACCAAATAATGTCTCTGATTAAGCAAATATTCAATACTGTTTAGTATCCAAGTATAGGTTTGTACCTAAGAAAGAAGAATGTGTCGACAGATAAGGTTCCATTTACAAGTGGTTGAATCCAAAACATCCGGGACATATTTTTCATGTTCACGCCACCTTCTGTCAAGGGTAAATGAAACAATTAAATAATTAATAACTAAAACATAAAGTAAAGAATACTTATATTTACAAAATTGCTTTTACCCTTGAAAAATGGTATAAAATGGATCTGAAATTGCACTTCTCAGCGAGTGTATCAGGGCACTCACAGAGTGTTTATTTTTTGTAGTTAAACACAAAGCTACACAATGGGCTATTTGTGCTCTGCCCACCACGGGTATCAAAACCCGGTTTCTAGCGTTGTAAGTCCGTAGACTTACCGTTGTGCCACTGGGGGGCTCTCACAAAGTGATGTCAAATACAAAACACCAGCATTTCTCTAGCCCAATACTAAAATAAATCAGTATACTGACAGTTCTGGTGAACGGTTTTATTATTATGAGTCATTATTGTGGCCCTAAACTTTCATATTACTGTATCTAATTGAAAATTAACAAAAATATTGATTTCTTGTTTGCATTGGTAATATTTATTCCAAATCTTAAATACCACTTTACCTAGATATATCATAATATTTTGGTTTCTTGTTTGGGCCGGTAGAATTTAAAACTTATTCCAAGTTTTTATCGTTAATATTTAATAGCTCTGTATCTAATTCAAGTATAGAAAAAAAAACATCTTTGTTCCTTATTTGAGCCAGTAACATTGATTCCGATAGTGTTTTTGTTTTCTAACATAACTAATAGTAAATTGAAAATAATATTATATTAGGCCATACTTCGTGTTGACGTTTGTTCTTAATAGTTTTTCTGAGAAGCTATATTTTATTCATATCAACAACAGAACAATTCAGTGTAAACGCTTTAAGGGGTTGCATGAGATAAAAGTCGAAATACATAAAGAAATGGAAAAAAAACATGTTTGATAATGTCCCAAACAATAGGTAAAAATCCCTTAGCGTCAAGGATTTTAGTTTAAGTTTGACGGCTCAATAAATCTAAAATTCGGTGTTTGATCCCCGAGGTGAGCATAACGCAGACAGCCCCTTGTACATCTTTGCCTTAACAATAAACAAATGAGCTTTAATGTAGAAGGTAAATTTAACCAATCACGGGTTATAATAACATGATTAAAACTGGCATTTTTTCTCTGATGTTAACAGTTTATCTTGTACACTTTCATCTTGTCTTTTAAGGTTATATCTACAGCACATGGTCCGACGTCCAATCTCCACGATACGTTAATAAATCTGTAGTACCCTCTAGTAGAAACTGATCAAAATTATGTACTGGTTTCGTACGATAATGCATTAGAAATTTGTTTATTTAGTTCGCTGTTCCTCATTAAAATCGCCATTTCACGTGCTCATTACACATTTATAATATAACTATCTTAGTCCAACCAACCATAGTATATACAGGCTCAGAGAAATATTTTCTTAGTTTTTTTCATTTGGCTTTAAATTTGTCTCTATGCATCTTTATGTTTCGACCGTACACGTAATTCCAAAATAACTGGCTGAATGTGTTTCAAGATATTATTGGCTATAACTTAACGGCTAATCACCATTCGTTTGGGAGCAGTAAATTATTTTGTTTTATTTATCAAAATTAAATCTAAAAATGGAGCTAAAATGTGTTGACTGTTACAACACAAAGTCACTAGCATAAGATAGAAAACCTATGAATTATTTCACACCACTATTAAAATTGTTTTAAACGTTTACCCTTAGTCTTTCTTTAATTCATTCTTCCAAGTTATCGGGTATAAAACAGTGAAATGTGAAACAAAAATAGATTTAAAAAATTAGAGTTCAAAAGGCAAATGAGGAAACTATAAAGTGAAGTTTAATTGATAGAGCATTTCAGATTTTAGGCATATGAAATATCCAAAATTTTTAATGAAATACAAAAGGGAGTTTTTACAAATATTTTACAAGTTACATACACAATCGCTTTTATGGTTATAGATATAACTAGAATTAGCATAGTTATGCCTATATCTTGTTGTAATAGGTTAAGAATAAGTGATTTATTAACTGTCCTTTTACTATAGATATTAAGTTTAATATTGATTATTGATTTACTCTCACAAATAAAACTGCCAGCTTTCTTGTCAAAATAACCGTTATGTTGTATTTAGAAATACACATATATTTGAAATTAAAATCCCTGTTCCGAACACAATGAGTAAGGCAAACTAAGACACGGTGATAAATGTTGATGTACTCTTTTTAACACTCTATATCAGGATTCGGAAATATTCTATTTTTAAATATTTGCACTCTTTGACAATGAAAACCACGTTCATCTGTTAGATCTTCACTGATATTGTAAACTACCACAAACCTTCAAGTTCTGGTAAACATGAACTGTACAAAGTCAAACATTGGAACAGAACTATAGACTGCATGTATCGGGTTTTAAATGTTATGTTTTGGCATTTATTCGCCCTTTTCCACTTTCATAATAGTACGATATGATTTAAATCACAGATAAGTTTACTTGAATTACACTGCTATAGTGAAGTTAAAATCACAGATAAGTCTACTTGAATTATACTGCTATAGTCAAGTTAAAATCACAGATCAATCTACTTGGATTACACTGCTATAGTCAAGTTAAAGTCACTGATCAATCTATTTGTATTACACTGCTATAGTAAAACTAAAATCACAGATAAGTCTACTTGAATTACACTGCTATAGTCAAGTTAAAATCACAGATAAGTCTACTTGAATTACACTGCTATAGTCAAGTTAAAATCACAGATAAGTCTACTTGGATTACACTGCTATAGTCAAGTTAAAGTCACAGATAAATGTATTTGTATTACACTGCTATAGTCAAGTTAAAATCACAGATAAGTCTACTTGAATTACACTGCTATAGTCAAGTTAAAATCACTGATCAATCTATTTGTATTACACTGATATAGTAAAACTAAAATCACAGAAAAGTCTACTTGAATTACACTGCTATAGTCAAGTTAAAATCACAGATCAGTCTACTTGGATTCCACTGCTATAGTCAAGTTAAAATCACAGATCAGTCTACTTGGATTACACTGCTATAGTGAAGTTAAAATCACAGATCAGTCTACTTGGATTACACTGCTATGGTAAAATTAAAATGACAGCTCAGACTATTTGAATTACATCGTTATGGTAAAATTAAAAGCATATATCAGCTTTAATTAGTTTAAACTGCTTTGAAACGTTTTAAGACACAAATCAGTATTATTTAGTTTAAACGGGTATGGAAACGTTCAAGGTAAAAATGAACCTTACTGGTTTTATTCGATTATGATAAAGTTTAAAAAATAACTAGTTATATCTACTTCTTCAGATTTCTTTTTGTACAAATTACAGAAATTGGCTTAACACAGTAATAACAAGTACGATCTCCTTAAACGGTTACAGAAATTAAAAACACTTACTGAAAAATAGCCATTGAACAGCGAAAGAGCAGGAATGGCCCGTAATGATCCACACAATAGTTAAAAAACGAATGCCATGTAAAATATCAATTGATTCTTCTGATGTTGATGTATTGAGAAGCTTCTGCGCATTTCTCTTCAATGATAATGCCCTCAGCACTTGAATAACTTTGTTGTCTGGTCCAAGAAAAATCACACACAAACATACATATATATATACTCAGCGCCATCTATTACTTGGGATAAAAAATAAGACAGAAAGAGTATTATAAAGATTACTTTGAAGATGCAGTACGGGCTTAAAACCGTATATACTCCCTGAGCGTTTCGCTTAGTGTCTTTCATAAATATTGACACTGCCCGAACAATTATTGGCAACTTATCACTCCCTAACCATTGCCCTAAGTGTATTCTATAAACCTTAACCCTGCCCTTGTAACTTTTCACACTATGAATTACTACCTGATTGCTTCACTGAGTGTATTTCATAAACTTTAACCCTACCCTCGCAACTTTTTCAGTATATAAGTATTACTCTCTGACTATATTCCATAAATCTTGAACAACATTTGATAGCCATTTTTGAAAGTCCAAAATGTATATATATATTACGTTATAACTCCAAAAATACTGGCAACAAACACCTTCTTTTTAACGATTGCCTACATGTCGATCGTTGCAAAACGTACGTTCGTTTAAAGCTAACTCCGCAGTTGATAATGAACTCTCTTAAAGCATAATTAATGTAGACATAGGTTTGAGAATATAGACTTACCTGTATTTGTCTGATCTTGTTGGTCACAGAGAATCTCCAAAGATCCATTTATCTGTTTTCTTCTGAGACGTAAGTTAATTTCCCAAACCTCGTGTATGAACATATCCAAGACGGTACTGATGACAACGAGACATACAACAGCCAGGAGAACTGTCCTGAAAATATACAAAAAAAATTACATTAAACTATGTTCGTCTTTATGCTTATATATCAAAAATGGTTGACTTTTCAGTATGCCCAAATTTCACTCAACCTTTATTTTCAATATGTAAGAACAGAAATGATACTCATAATGCCAATTTTATTACAATAAACTAGCTTATTGAACTGTTTTGTTGACTTTTTTTTTCAAAATCTTTAGTGCATACTGATGAAGTCTAAATGGCAAAACGTAGGTTGAAATAAATTGTTTTAACTCTATGGAGTTTAAAGGTAGTTTTTTCTAACTTATTGGATAATGATGCATATTTTTCGGGGAGCGTATAATCATTATTGCATGTAGAGATTCACAAAAATATGATATTTTGTATGAAAATACCCCCGTTAATGATGTATAAAAGCATATTCCATTCTGCCTCTACCTGGTGGTTTAGCACTATGCTCGAGGAGTTATAACACTAAAATTTATTGGATAATAATAGCTTTGCATATTTTTCGGGAAACGTATAACCATTACTGTTCATTAAAAATTTGACGTATAACAATTCTTACATCACACAAGGGTTTATCGGTTGTATAATGAAATACTTTTGTTCACGACGTTTCACCAGGTTTACCTGGCATCATCGGGTGAAACGTCATGAACAAAATAAACAATTTTTACTCTGTACAATCTTTAAAGCCTCGTATGAAAAAAAACACAGTTCTTTCTAATATTTAACTCATATTTTCACATCATCCCACACGAATTTTTACACGGTACCTAATTCTAATTAACTTTGCACTTAGTTTCTTTCGGGTGATCTATTACAGAAACAATTGAGCCATTTGACAGATAGAACACACAAATTTTGAAAATGTTGACACATTCGAGTCTATACTTAAGTAAATCGTACGGGAATAGTTATTGTAAAATTTATACAATACATAGAATTGAGTTTATATTATTATATCAAAATATCACAAATGCTATTTCTCTGGCGTATAGTTTCTTCTTTAAAGACAACAGACAATAGGGTATTGTTCGTGCTTGAATGTGTATATCGTATTGTAATAAAAATAATACGGTTAATAAAAATCACGAAACACTAAAGTTCATGTGGCTCCAAGCCATATTTGGTCACGTTGGTTAGCTTTAAAACAAACTAGCGGAAGCGCCATACGGCGTACTGAGTGGGCAAACCTACGTCACACAAGGTAAACAAAAATGTTTGAACCATAGCTTGCAGACGATAAGGTGTCTAATGTTGTCATGTCGGCCGAAGTGGACGAGGACTGGCGGTTGTTTGATCTTTCTTGGTATGTAATTGTTTCAATAATTATATGCTACAATTTCATAAAAGACTGGTTTACACTGCTAATGACATGAAAATTGGACAGAATTTACAACCGTCAGTATGTTTACGTGGGCGAGAACATAATAAATCTATGAATAAATATTTGTTGTTGTTGTTGTTTTTCAAATTACGGATCGATACCTAGATGTAGATTAAATATCAGCTGATGGACTCTCGATACTGTATTCTGCGCATGCTCTGATTTGTATGCATATGACTAAGTATACACTAGTAGTGGAAAAGCAAAGATAGCTGGGGTCACTTTCAATAATCGATATTTAAGATCTAGCATTTATGTTGTAGCAGATCTACTGATGTGTTTATAGGCCCTTTTAGATTGCTGACATCTCTATATTGCGCTTAAAACCTTAGTTAAAACTTGAGCTTACCTTGTACGCCTCTCGTTTTCGAGCGGCTGATATGGACACAACTATCATCGCTGTTATTGTTATAGATCTATGAATAAGAGCGTGATGTGCCACTTGCATGAGCATGGCTGCTGCTTACCGTGCTTGATGGATTTCTCTCCAACTTTGGATATACACTGGGCACTGCATCGTTCTTTAGTGCCAGTGTTTTTGCAAATCCATATCAAATTGTAGTTTATTTTTCAAGTCTGATTCCAAAAAGTATTAACCGCATACATGGCAGCTTTAGGTCGGACTTGATAAGAACTTTGTCCAGGCCATGTGCTGTTTTCTGTCTGACTTAGGTGTAAACTTGTGCAGAGATACCTCCTGTTCCTTGGAAACCATAGTTGTTTACGTCCTGGAACAACTTACTCACGGATAACTGTATTCACGACGTCTGTCAAACGAAATTTGTCCAGAAAAAAACAAAACAAAAACGAATTGTTTTTACATACCGAGAATTTTCCACGCAGAAAATGGCGCACATAGAACAAGCCGCCCGCGACTAGCTTTGTTTACCTTGAATGATATCACTCGCCTCTGACTCAATTTTTCAACCAAGCGATCGCAAAGGCTGGCTGTTGTACTAACTTTGGGAGCTTGTAGGGCAAAGATGACTTGGTCCTAATTTTAAACTTATATTTCTATGGCATTTAAATATAAACACAAACGCATTGTGTTTTCAACTGTCCCACGTCTTTAATACAATCTTTGATTGTTTTCACATAATTCTGAAAGTATTTTGATGCCTAAAAAGACGTAGGAAATTCGCTAAAAGTGGAAAATGCTCACAAGATTAAATATTGATAATGACATAATCATGTAAAGACGTTCATTTTCTGACCTCCGAAATAAGTTTAATGTTTGTTTTCACTTAATTAATGGCATGCCCCCCCTCAAGTGGCTCAGCGGTATGTCTGCTAAAAGCTGGGTTTCGATACTCGTGATGAACAGAGCACAGATAGCCCAATGTGTAACTGCAAACAAACAAACTATTAATTACATATGAAAGAGATTACCAGCCCTGCAAACAAACAAACTATTAATTACATATGAAAGAGATTACTAGCCCTGCAAACAAACAAACTATTAATTAAATATGAAAGAGATTACCAGCCCTGCAAACAAACAAACTATTAATTACATATGAAAGATATTACCAGCCCTGCAAACAAACAAACTATTAATTACATATGAAAGAGATTACCAGCCCTGCAAACAAACAAACTATTAATTACATATGAAAGAGATTACCAGCCCTGCAAACAAACAAACTATTAATTAC
>NW_013665983.1:23542-30286 GCF_000517525.1 Limulus polyphemus | reverse complement strand
CATATGAAAGAGATTACCAGCCCTGCAAACAAACAAACTATTAATTACATATGAAAGAGATTACCAGCCCTGCAAACAAACAAACTATTAATTACATATGAAAGAGATTACCAGCCAACGAATACAACATACAATGCCTTAATATACCACAACTACCAATAAAAAAAATAGGACTTCAAGTACGCTAGGATGGATAAAGGTCTGGCATGGCCTTGTGGTTAGGATGCTCGACTCGCAATCTGTGGGTCGCGGGTTCGATTCCCTTTCTCGAATATGCTCGTCCTTTCAACTGTGGGAGATCTATAACGTGACAGTCAATCCTATTCTTTTCGTTGGTAAAAGAATAGCCCAAGAGTTGGCGGTGGGTGGTGATGACTAGCTGCCTTCCCTCTAGTCTTACACTGCTAAATTTGGTACGGCTAGCGCAGATAGCCCTCGTGTAGCTTTGCGCGAAATCCGTAACAAACAAACAAACTATTGCTTCTAAATTAGGGACGGACAGCGCAGATAGCCTCTGTGCGAAATTTAATAAAAGAACCCGACATGGAAGAATTGTTACGACAAATGTTCGAAAATATTTTATTAGAATAGATAAATGGTCTTTACAACAACATTTGGTGTTGTATATATTGTTCGTCAACATTAATTTGATGTTATATATATTGTTCGTCAACATTAATTTGATGTTATATATATTGTTCGTCAACATTAATTTGACGTTATATATATTGTTCGTCAACATTAATTTGATGTTATATATATTGTTCGTCAACATTAATTTAATGTTATATATATTGTTCGTCAACATTAATTTGATGTTATATATATATTGTTCGTCAACATTAAGTTGATGTTATATATATTGTTTGTCAACATCAACACACCCTATTGAGAGTATCACTTACACAGTTTACTCCAGGGGTACATAAAGAACTTATAAGCGTAGCTACAGAGCCAAAGTGTTAGTTACACTGGAACAGCCAAACGATGCCGAAATAGTAATCCAGTCGAGTTCACAATTCTTAGTATGTAAATATATCTAATCTGCCTAATATATTAAGAGCGATATGCGTAATGGTAACTTGAATACTTTTTACTTACATTGCCTCTAATTTTTTACTTCAATATTCAATATATCAGTTTCGATCTAAATTTTTAAACACATAGGCACATTCTGAAATATTTCTAATAATCCAAAACGGTAGAATCAGATTGATTTAGATATAAGTATTCCAATCGCTTCAAAGGTATATTTTGTTGGAAGAAAAACACGAAGAAACATAAGCAGACAAAAAATTTAAAACATTTAGATGAACGGATACTTAACCTCAGCGTTTCTTTCATTATTATATTTCACATATAGACGTTGGCTTACGAGACATGAATGCTTGTAAGAGAACATAAAAAAAATGCATTTATTCGAAAATCATGAAAATTTTCTTTTAGGCATCAAATATCAGTCATTTTTCACTTTAAGCTAAACAATGTCACCTCCTTAAAAATAGCATCCAAAAGGTCAGGTCTTCTCTGGACTTTTAACTTTTAAATAATGTAGAACCACTACTCTTTTTTTTAATGATTCGATAACTGTATTTTATCCTTACAAAACGTATAACGTACACCAGAACTTGAACTATTTATCTGTACCTACGCATAGATTCCCTTTGTTTAAAACTAGCAAACAAGAAACTTCGAAAAAGTAAAATGGGGTGAAATTTTTAAATTATAGCACAACTGATAACGTGTTAACGTTTCTACATTCTATCATCAAGTACTGTATCATTCGATTCTGACACAGAAGTACAAAACCTGATAAGGACAACACATATATACGAGTTGCTGTAACTTTCCAATGTATTTATGTGTACTTACATGACAGCAATAGCAGCCGCATCATCTGATATCACGTTTTCATGCGTGTAACAATGAGGTATGGATGCTGTCCAACCTTGTGCCACTTGGCTTACAGCTGAAGAGAACAAAAAAAGAAAGACCCAGTAATCAGTATATTGTAAATCTAACTGTATTCGCACAATTTTTGGTTTGTACTTATATACATACATACACACACACGTATTAGACTTTCTTATCCAGCTGAATGTTTTACATACTACACATTTTCTTTTTGTTTTCCGTTTCTTATTTCTTCTTATTTCTCTAGTGCAGTTGTGAATTCTAAAATAATAACCATATCGTTTGCTATTTAGATTTAAAAAAATTATCACCCCTTTTACGGAAAGGAGAAGCAAATTGTCTTCGTAAAATCTCAGACAACCAGAAAATGTCTCTTTTTCTTTTCTCTGACGTTTTGATAAAGAAATGGCTGTGTGTTTTATCGTTAGATTTTACGTAAGTAATGTAGTCCCATGTTTTTAAGCCTTTTCTCGCTTTTAATGGGACTTTACAGAAGGTTGTTTAAAATTCAAATGACTGTTGCCAGTTGTAGGGATTGGAAGAAAACGTTGTACGAATGAGTTATGTTTTATTTGAAATGAACGGTGTTAAAGTTATTCATATTTGGCCATACAAAAAATTTCACAAAAATTATTTTCTTGTCAAATAAAAGAATTTACTATCTTTAAAATGTCTACTTCATTTTGATCCTGAAATACTTATCTTGCAATGTACCTAAGAAAATAAATTTACAAAGTAGCTTATTTAATTTCTGAATTTTAAAAGATTATTAATCTGTTAGTATATATTTTGGCAAAACGTATGCTTGTTTGATTATACATTTTATCAATCAGGTTCACTTCACAGTACATAATTTTCTATATTCTTTACATACATAAGATATGATACGATACACAAAGTTTCCTCTATATTTTTTACTGTTTACATATCTGAGATAGGTTTTAGTGTAAAAAATTCCTCACTTAACTGTCAAAATACAACCAACCTCCAACTTCAGAAACGATTTTCCTATTTTTTCGAACAAATAATCGCTAAAATGTTATAATTAATTCTTAACAGTGTTTTAAGCTTTAATTCTTTAATAGAACACCAAAATATGATTTTTAGCGATACAGTAAACGATGTTAAGTGTTAGTCAGAGGATATGCCAATAAATTCTAAGATATTTTAAAGAGTCGTCTGCTTTAATCAGTTTATCAGCAGGCTGTAATATAGTCGCACTCAAGTTTATTCTGAATTTCGAACATTATTCTAAAGCCCAAACTTACCTAGGTTAAAAGCAAGAGAAACATCATTTACAGAACACGTCGACGGTATACACAGTCCAATCTTTGGGTGACTAGACGATAAAACGGTATAGGAGGGCCCAGGTATTCCCTGAAATCGTTGAAAGAAAATGTACTATATTACGTTTGTAATTAACAGAAATCAGTATCTAAAAAGGAATTTTTTTTCGTTTGAACATTAAAAATGAGATCTAATATTTGAATAATTTATTTGATATTATTCTGACAGAATTGCTTGTTTTTTTTTATTATTGTTAAACACAAAGCTATACAAAGGGTATCTATATTCTGCCAATTGCAGTTATTAGAACCTGCTTTTTAGCGTCATAAGCCCTCATACTTACCGTTGAGCCATCGGAGAGCTTTTCTGATAGAAATATTTGAAATTGTGTAAACCTAGTGTCAGTAAATCACAGAACATTTTGAAACAACTAACCATAACTCACAACCAACGCCTCTGCTTGTTTGAGACAGATATGTTTTCTTGAAAGTGGACGAAAATTAATAAATATAGGGTCAAAGCTAGAATAGAATTTGGAAGTTGCTATATGAGCAGAGGTTGTGAAGACACGCAGATAACTCCCATCGCGGCTCAGTTAGAACACCTCAACTTCGCTCTTAAAATCAAACATTCTAATACACTGAAACATATCTCGTTTTTTTAGTGAAGACAAGCTTATAAGTTTGTTGTTATCTTCTGGTCAATGAAAAATGCTAAAGCGGTTAAGCATATTTTGCTACATTTGGTGTTTTACGGTGGCTCAGCGGTAAGTCTATGGGCAGACAATGATAAATCTGGGGTTCGATTACCCATGGTGGACAGAATGCAGAATGCCCATTGCGTAGCTTTACACTAAGAACACAACAACAACAACAACAGCTATGTTGACCATCCATGTTTAAAAGGGCTCCATCTTGTGGATATTGTAGTCTACAAGTACAGGTCAAAAATAATAAAATTATCCATCAACAAAGTTAAACGTATGAGAAACAGCATATTAAACAATGGAACAACTGAATAAAAAGGATTTACAGAACAATCATGAGTATGACAAACCAACGTGAAACCATTAAATTATCGCGACATCCCCTTAAAATTAATATTTTTCATCTTTCTAAAATAATATAAAACGTAAATCACCCTTGAATAATATGGAATTTCCTTTCGAATGCACTCGTCTTATCCATGTATTGTGATTTATATGTACATATATTTTCATCCATCATATAACGAATGTTCTACTATTATGTTTACTTGTTATGTTTACCTTTCTCGGTGTTGATAGTTCGTATAAGTGATGCACAGTTTGTTTAGCTTCCTCGGTGTTGACCATTCATGGAAGTGATACAAAGTTTGTTTTAAAATCATAAATAATTTTCAATGTTAAACTTAAGAACATTTTATTTAGGCCTATCTATGACCTTCAAAAAGTTGATGACTCTACGTGTTTCGACGTTACAGGAGGATGACGTTGTAACGTCGAAACATGTAGAGTCGTCAACTTTTTTGAAGGCCATAGATAGGCCTAAATAAAATGTTTTTAATTGTGTACCAGTTTAACGTTGAAAATTATCTATGATTTTAACTTTATACACAAGTGCCAAAATACTATAATTACAGTTTGTTTTGTTTATCTTTTCCGGTGTTGGGAGTTCGTGAAGGTGATACACAGGTTGTTTATCTTCCTTCGATCTCGGAAACCACACCGTATAGACCTCACAGGTGATGCCTGTTCTAATAAGACTTCTTTGGATGCGGTAAACACTATGAAAGTTTTGTAAAGATGATTTTTGACACCTTCTGACAGTCATAACAAGTGAGCGTTTGTCACCATGCTAAACGACTATCGTATTCCTGATACTGTCATATTAGTCTTATGCACATTAATTCATACTTTGCCAAGCATTAATGATATTTACTGTATAGTTTTTCTACATTTTCAGGAGCCTATAGTTTCACCTCTCTTAATTCATGCAATTCAGAATGTTTAAGCATCTTTCATATACTTCACACTACTTATTTACCTTTCTGACGTGTATTTGTAGAGCATGTTGGGCGAATCATGGTTCATGTTCAAGGAGTGATCAGTTAATTTTAGCAGTGGAAGTCATTGTTGCGATCACAATAGTTTTTACATTAAAAAATTTTTGTGTCTTGTTTAGTGCAGCTGCTTAAGGTTTATTGGAAGTGTTTAATTAACTTGTTGTAATCAACGATAGTAATGGTTTCTTGTTTGGACATCAGACCTACCTGAGGTGGAGTGGATGTGGTACCTGCAAATGAAAGCGTTGGTAGGCAGTATTTTCCCCTGAAAAGCAGAAAGTCTTCCATTGTCGTGTTCTTTGGAGGGATAGCAGTTGTCGTAACACATTCTGAATAAAAACCAAGAAATACCACACTCCCTTCCATTATTCCGCTAGAGGGCTTACCGAGAGCATCAATCACTAGAAATAAAATAAATACATGATAAAAACCGAGAAGCTCAATACAAATATATATATGGTAAATGTTCGAGAAAGTTTTTGGGGCTCTGTGCCTAATGCACGTAATTTTATATACCGATCTAACTAACAATAAGCAATTTCATAAAGCAATAATTTATAATCATTAGAGTACACTGATTCGTCAGTTGGGTATATTTGCTGTTTTAATTGTCTAAATTATCACAGGTAAGACCCATTTAGTCACGTGATTATTTATTTAATTCTTCTACTGTTGGTCAGCACTATTTCAAAGCCCCCCCCCCCAGTAGCATAGCGGTATGTCTGCGGACTTATAACGCTAGAAACCGGGTTTCGATACCCGTGTTGGGCAGAGCACAGATAGCCCTTTATGTAGCTTTGTGTTTAACTACAAATTAATTCAACATCTTATTGACTATAACTTAGATAAAGCCTAATTTTTTACATAGATATTATCATTTATAAATTTATTGATCAAACTGCAGAATTATTACTCTATTCGGGCCGGACATAGCCTAGTGATTAAAGTGACGGACTTTGGATTTGAGTGTCCATGGTTCGCACCCCCTTTCCGCTAAAAAATAATCGTACTCTGTACTCTGAGGCCGTTACAAGAGTGACGGTCAAAGCCCACTATTTGAAATGGGGACACTACTTATGTACTAATGGTGTGGCGATACAACGATACGATACGAGTATATCGTATCGTGAAGTCGTAATACGATTGTATGGATACATCGTTCGATATGATACGATACGATTTATGTACTTTCACGAAATTTGGCAAGCTTTCAGTAATCATTATAAGTCTTTTGTACAGAAAAAATCAGAATTTCTAATAAAGCATTTTTGCTAAAAATGAATGATTCAATAAAGAAAGATGAATATTGAGTACTACATGTTGTCTTCATTTCTTTTATCAAAAACATTACATACAAAGTAACATAACAAGTTAACAATAACAAAATAGATAGACAGATATTAACTTTTTTATTTTACTTCTCTTGCCAGCTGCTACTTAGTCGATCAAACGTGAGAATTTGAAAGAGCACTGTAAAGTGTGAAGTACTTAAATAAGACA
>NW_013665983.1:4764-22610 GCF_000517525.1 Limulus polyphemus | reverse complement strand
TACAGACAAGACTGCCAAACTTTGTAAAAAACCGTTGGAAAAACTTTTGTATCTAGATACGTATCGTATCGACTACTATGATGAGATACACACTCCTATTATGTACCCACTTGGGTGCTGTTGACTAACTAATTCTCTTTCCTCTAGTCTATCAGATGAAAATTATGGACGGCTATCACAGATATCCCCTATGAAGCTTTTCGCGAATATCTTAAAACAAATTACACTATACATATATGTGTGTGTGTGTGTGTGTATATAGCTTCACGTTTTATGACTACGATTTTGCAACCAAACAGCTTATAATAAAATAACAGTATCAATGGCTTCACAGTTTGAAATGCGTAGCGTAATCTCTACTGATTCTGAAAACCGTTAATGTTTATATTAATCTAAGAAACTATAAAATTTCGTACACATTGTTTCGTTTATCAATATGCAAACCTACAGCTGGAAAATATATTTAAATTGAATTAATCATATTTACGATACACAGTTAAAGTTTAGGTTTGATACTATAGTCATCTACATGGATAACTCTAGTCAACCAAACCATCGATATGGATCATTCGAAGCATCACAAACGTCTACATGGACTACTCCAGATGATATACTAATATTCGTGTTACAAAACCGTCTATGTATGAAACCGTCTAGATAGTCCACCTTTTATGTATCAGGTACTACACCCGTCTTTACAGAATAACCTAGTCACCATAACTGACTGTATGACCAACACCAAGTACTAAACCTGTCTACCTGGAGTATTTTTGATACTATATCTAAATTGCATGGATTGTATCAGGTACAACAACTGACTAAAAAAACTATTACACATATTAATACCATCTATGTGGACTACTCCCTAATGGAGATACCGCACCGACCTACCTGGATAAAGTCAGACAGCACAATTATTTGAATATACTATTCCTGGCATTAAACTCGTCTACTTTAGATACCACACTCACATCACATGGATTATTCCAAGTAGTACAGCCTTCAACATGATCTACTTTAGATACCACAATCACTTACATGGATTATTCCAAGTACTACAGCCTTCAACATGATCTACTTTAGATACCACAATCACTTACATGGATTATTCCAAGTAGTACAGCCTTCAACATGATCTACTTTAGATACCACACTCACATCACATGGATTATTCCAAGTAGTACAGCCTTCAGCATAATCTACTTTAGATACCACACTCACATCACATGGATTATTCCAAGTAGTACAGCCTTCAACATGATCTACTTCAGATACCACAATCACTTACATGGATTATTCCAAGTACTACAGCCGCCAAAATGGACTACTTAGGCATCATAACCGGCTACGTGGAGTACTACAGTCAACATAACTGTCTCTATGAACTAATTCAGACATCACAACTAGGCCTCTGAAACTTTATTTACAAAATATCCAATAATATTTTTCAAAGTTACAGCCACTTCTGAAGTCATAGGATTTACAAAAATAATATTCTTTTCCCCCAACTAATAGACAAATACTATGAAAAACATATTAGATTTAATTTGAAATATTTTCTTCAGGAAACAGCAGGAATGATAAAAAAACATCTTTATTTGTTTTCAACCCTGCTGGGCTAGTTATAACTACAAAAAATCATGAATGACTGCCAGGCATTAACATGTTTTCAATGTTTAATATGAAGGGATATAAGGTTACAGACGTTACCTATATAAATATTTTAGTAGTGTCTGTTGGCTGTCCACATAACTACTTCGCAGGGGGTGTATGAATCTTCACCAAAATTGGTATTGAGGTTCAATAGGTCCATGCAGAGGTACAAACAAATTTCCAATTTTGCAGTTTTTATGGACGTTTTGCGTTTTTGTTTTTTTACAATGACATATAAAGGAAGCAACTTTTCATGTCCTAAGATAACTATTCATTAATCATGAATTTACTTAACTTTCGTCCAGGGGACGGGTACTCCAGCTAGTTTATAATAATTTGATGTTATATTTTGTTATTATAATATGTTTTGGTAAAGTTTGTGTATGATAGTCGAAATGCTGAATTACACATCTATCTACAGGTGTCTGATAAAATTGTTTGTTGTTTTAATAAATAGTTCCTGATGTCCATAGAACCTGTCTCATTATATAAATTACATATGTACATGTTTAATATAACACACATTTCTTAGTTTGATAGCGCTAAGTGTATTTGTATTCCATCTTAGTAATAATGATCTTATTTCTTACAAAATACGCAAACATTTTGGCCAAGACTGTAATAATAATAATATAAATTTTTTACACATACAAACCTTTAAACCCTCCAGTGGCACAGCGGTTTGTCTGCGGACATACAACGCTAGAAACCGGGTTTCGATACCCGTGGTGGGCAGAGAACAGTTAACCCTTTATGGAGCTTTGTGCTTAATTACAAACAAACAAACCTTTAAAGCCCGTTATAAATTCCCAGAGTATAATGTATGTACCCGTGATTGAACGAGCATGTATTAATTAAATAATTAATTAAAGTAATATATATATATAGACGACAAGATGAAAATGTCTTTAACTTTAGAGAAATGAGGTTACCTTAAAGTTTTACAATACCACAGAGTATGTCAAAATTCCCTCCTTCTTCTGTCTTTCTCCCTCTATGAACAAAACTAATTATATTTATGTATCACAAACCCATGGTGGTCATTGTATCAATGTGTTAATCTTCACGTTTCCATTCTCATACGAAAAAAAATTATAAACATAATTACCACATTCACATTTATACTGACCAGTTTTTTGTATTTCTTTTTATTTCCAAAGAGAACCACAAAAAATACACACACACACACAAGGTTTTTAAATGGTTATATGGAATAACAGATCTAACGCAACATAGTAATAGTAATAAACCTTCCGAACTGTAAAAACTGAAACATACCGATATAATTTTTATACCTAAGTCATAATTATTTTGGTTTTTTTTTGTTCTTGTTGTTTCATATAATTGTAATAACTGCTTTTTCTATCAAAACACCTTAACTTCTGTGTTGTATGAGTACCTTTCAGATAGTCATTCTGTCGTAATGGTCGCAGATTTGATGTATTAAGTTGTATATTTTGGTCCAATCATCTATCTCCCTTTCTACAAATTGTGTTCCTGTGCAGTTAGTTGACTTACCCTTACGGTATTCTATGTAAGTCAGGTGTCTCGTTATGGTAACAAGAGGTTTCATTAAAATGTTAATTAATTAATAAACCTGTACCCAAGACGCTCTAATGTGGTCGTATGCAGTGATTTGTGGGACCACATCATGTTGTATTCCTTAAAAACTGTGTGCCCTTTTATATTCCTAAAGCTGTTCTTCCATGAAATTGACAAATAGAACTCATTTTCAATGTATCATTAATTTTGTACAAACATCCTATCGAATTATACGTTTAGCCTAAAAAGGATAAAAACGCAAAATGACGTAAGAGTTTGTACCTCTAACGTCATTTGGACCGCACGTGTCAGTTGTGTGTGTGTGGCCTTCAATAACTTGTTTACATATCTGACTGCGTGCGTCTCGAGGTTTCTGGAAAAAACAGTACACGCTTTATAGGTATTTTATTACGCTAACGCTTTCTTGTGGACACCACGTCAACGTGTTTCACCGAAGTAAAGTTAGCGCGTGATCATGTATACGTTGTTTTATTTGACGTCAAATTCTAAGCAAATTAAACGGGTTTCCCTAGTTTTTTTTTGTTTCAATTATTAAATAAACGCTTCTAGGAATTGATCATTATCGTTGACATCAAAGTATGCTTCTTGTAACTTTAAACACGTAACAAACGAGGCTTGACATTTTTACTTGATTTTAACAAAATTATTAAAGTTATAAATATAGCTTAATGATGCGCTTAAGTATAATGTAAATTAAAATGATACAGCAGCCTAATGTAATGTATAACAAAAATTGGCATTTACAATATATAATGCAACTAAAATTAGGTTTATATGTAATAATAACGGACAATTATAAAGAAGAACCCGCTTATTGTACTTTCCTGATAACGTAAACAGTTTTACAATACGGCATTGTTTATCTAAGCAACATGGACAAACATCCCACTAGCCCAGTTTTCTAAGCATCATGGACAAACCCCATTATGGCCCAATTTTCTAAGCACCAAGGTCAAACCTCACACTAGCCAATTTTCTAAGCACCGTGGACAAACCTCACACTAACCAATTTTCTAAGAACGACAGACAAACCACACCCTGGCCTAATTATCTGAGCACGACGGACAAACCTCACAATGGCCTAATGTACTAAGAACCATGGACAAATTACACATTGGCCCAATTTTCTAAGCACTATAGACAAATCTCACACTGGCCACATTTTCTAAGAACCATGGACAAATTACACACTGGCCCAGTTTTCCAAGCACTATGGACAAATCTCACACTAGCCCAGTTTATCAAGCACCATGGACAAACCACACATTTGCCTAATTTTTCTAAGTGCCATGGACAAATCTCACATTGGCTCAATTCTATAAGCATCGAGAACAAACCACACACTGACCCAATTTTATAAGCACCATGGACAAACCTCTCACTGGAACAATTTCCCAAGAGCTATGGAAAACCTCACATTGGCCAAGTTTTCCAAGCATCATGATCAAACATCACAGGGCCTAATTATCTAAGCACCGCGGACGAATCACACACTGGCGTAATTATCTAAACACCATGGGCAAACCCCACACCGGCCTAATTTGTATAGGCACCATGGACAAACCACACACTTCTTTAATTTTCCTGAGCACCGTGAACAAACCTCACACTGACCCAATTTTCTAAGCACCATGGATAAACCTCACTCTGGTCCAATTTTTTAAGCGCCAAGGACAAGCCTCACATTGGCCATGGATAATGCACCATGGTCAAACCTCATAGTGGCCTAATTATCTAAACACTATGGGCAAGCCACACACTGACATAACTTTTATAGGCACCATGATCAAACCTCACATTGACCTACTTACCTTAGCACCATGGACAAAACTAAAAGTACCGTATGGGTCGGGTGTATACTGTTACGTTGTTTTCTAAGTACCGTATGAGTCAGGTATAGCCTGGTAGCTTGTTGTCTAAGTACCATATGGGTCAGGTGTAGCCTGATAGTTTGTTTTCCAAGTACTATATGGGTACAATGTATCTTGGTAGCTTGTTTTCTGTTGTGTACTGAAAGCAGTTAGGTGTCAGGATACTGTACACCACTTCCTACTGTATACCAAACACAGTTATCAGGGCACTGTATATTACTTTTTGTTGTGTACTGAATGCAGTTAGTTATCAGGATACTGTACACCACTTCCTACTGTATACCAAACATAGTTATCACGACACTGTATATTACTATCTGTTGTTTACTGAAGGCAGTTAGGTGTCAAGATACTGTACACCACTTCCTACTGTATACCAAACACAGTTATCAGGACACTGTATACTACTATCTGTTGTGTACTGAGGGCAGTTAGGTGTCAGGATACTGTACATCACTTTCTATTGTATACCAAACACAGCTATCAGAACACTGTATATTACTATCTGTTGTGTACTGAGGGCAGTTAGGTGTCAAGATACTGTACACCACTTCCTACTGTATACCAAACACAGCTATCAGAACACTGTATATTACTATCTCTTGTGTACTGAAAGCAGTTAGGTGTCAGGATACTGTACATCACTTTCTATTGTATACCAAACACAGCTATCAGAACACTGTATATTACTATCTCTTGTGTACTGAAAGCAGTTAGGAGACAGGACACTGTACACTACCTCCTTCTGAGGGAAGAGTTATGCGTCAGGACTCTTTACACTTTCTTCTGCTGCATACCAAGGGCAGTCCGTACCAAGGACACTGTATACTTTTTTATGCTGTTAGAATAATTAGGTGTAAGTCCACTGTATATGACCATCTGATCTATTCCTATGGCAGTTAGGCGTCAGGACACTACATTTTGCTGTGAGGACATTTAGATTTCAGGACACTGAAAACCACTTTCTGTTGTGAGGAATATTAGGCATGTTGATACTGCACACTACTTTATGTTGTGTGCTGGGTGATTAGGTGCCAGGACATTGTACACTCCCTCCTGCTGCGAGGACATTTAGGTGTCAGAGCTCTGTACGCTACCTTTTACTGTATACCAGGGGCTGATAAGTGTCAAGACACTATACACTTCCTTCTGCTGTATACCGATAGCAGTTAGGGGTCAGAACGTCATACAGTACCTTCTGGTATATACCTAGGGCAGATAAGTGTCAAGACACTGTAACGCATCTTTTGCTATTTTCCGAGAACAATTAGGTGTCAGGACACTGTACATTACTTTCTGCTATGAGAACAGTTAGGTTTCTATTGTACAGGTGTTAGGTAAGCGTACACTAACTTCTAATATATACCACGAGCAGTTAGGTTTATGACACTGTATATTACCTCCTGCTGTGTATAAAGAGCAGTTTGAGGTCAGGACACCGTAAACTACTTCTGCTGTATACCGTGGGCAGATAAGTGTCAGGACACTTATACCACTCTATGCTGTTTTCCAAGAGAAGTTGGGCTTAATGACATTGTAAACTACCCTCTGCTCTATACCGAAGATATTTAGGTGTTGTTAGTACACTGTTCACTACTTTTTACTGTTGGAACAATTGGGTGTCGGAACCGTGCGCACTACTTTCTGCTGTAAACCGAGGACAGTTAGGTGTCAGGACACTGTACACTATCTTCTGCTGTATACCGTGGGCAGTTAGATGTCAGAACTCTGTACACTGCCTTCTATTATATAGTGATGGAAGTCAGGTGTCAGAATACTGTACACTACCTTTTATTGTATACTGGTCAATTAGGTGTTAGGACACTATAATATTTTCTTCTGATAAATGTATGTCTCGTGAACAATTTCTTCTGCTATGAGTCTACACAATGTGAATTTAGGTGTCAGGATATTAGAAATTAGTTCACAGTGTTTTGTGGATTTGTACTGCTCACTGATGTGACAGAAAACTGCACATAACTCCTGTTGATGTATATACATTATATAGATACGTGTCTGGATTATGTGAGATTTTATAATTGCGTTTAAAGTCATGGACAGATTACATAGATACGTGTCTGGAGTACGTGAGATTTTATAGTTGCGTTTAAGTCATAAACAGCTACAAAGCAGGTCACTAGACACAGTAACATGCAGAGGACATTAAAATAGTGCACATAACTCCTGTTGATGTATATACATTATATAGATACGTGTCTGGATTATGTGAGATTTTATAATTGCGTTTAACGTCATGGACAGATTACACAGATACGTGTCTGGAGTACGTGAGATTTTATAGTTGCGTTTAAGTCATAAACAGCTACAAAGCAGGTCACTAGACACAGTAACATGCAGGGGACATTAAAATAGTGGAGGCTCATTGACAAAGAAGAGCACTTTACAAGCATCGTAATGCAAAATTTTTTGGGGTGTGTGTGTGTTAGAGGGAAACTGCGGGTTGCTTCTGTTACACATAGAATAGAAAGCCATGAGAAGCAAACAGATCCTCTTTTACTTCTATTCGATCGATCTTATAAACACTTTTAAAATATGAAACTAATCAATGAATTATTGGGTATTCACACTTAATAACATATCATAATTATCATTGTTTACTGTAAAGACCTTCAAGCCCCGGTGTGCTATTCATTTTAAAGCTGAAATATTTTTCCTGTCTCGCAGCATGCAAGGTCCGATCGAATCAGGTATATCTTTTACTAGTTGTGAACAAGCTTTTATGACGGAGCATTTTGGGAGCATAAAGAGGAGAAAGGCAGGGGTTTGAGCGCACCAAGCCTCCCCCCCCCCCTGTGCACGTACTGACTAGATATTAATTTCTAGTGTTGGGGATAATTATATTTCAGGATGCTAAATGTTAGCTTATATCGCTGTGTATACAGTAGACAGTTAACTGTGAGAAAACTAAAGATTTCCCCCTAGTGCTGTGAATAGTTACGTGTACATCACTAGATGCTAGCTTTCAGTGCTGTGATTATACGCTGTCATTAATTAGTTGTAAAAACTAAACACTAGCTAATGGTGCTTTGTTTGAATATCGTGAATAATTACACATTGGTACAGGAAACACTAGTTTTTGATGCTTTATATATGGTGTTAACCTATATTTATATAGGATTTGAAAATTTTGTATCATTTATTCTTCTTAAACAAGCTGCCTACAATATGAAGAATACTTCATATTCTATGAAGCCTATATACATATAATTTATAATTCAACACAATAAAAAAATTGCTCTGGTTTTTCTATTTGCTTCTTTTTTTAGAGTTACTGATGAGTGGTGGAATTTCACGAAGATAGTATAACTCAGTGAAAGGCGATGAATCGAATGATAGATTGGGCTTTATATGTTTTTGGTATTTTGTTTGTATAAGGTAAGTAATTACTTTTCAGGATATTATATTTTTTGGTGTTTTGTTTGTATATGTTAAATAATTATTTTTTCAGGATATTATATTTTTTGGTATTTTGTTTGTATATAGTAAATAATTATTTTTTCAGGATATTATATTTTTTCGTATTTTGTTTGTATATAGTAAATAATTATTTTTTTCAGGATATTATAGTTTTTCGTATTTTGTTTGTATATAGTAAATAATTATTTTTTCAGGATATTATAGTTTTTCGTATTTTGTTTGTATATAGTAAATAATTATTTTTTTCAGGATATTATAGTTTTTCGTATTTTGTTTGTATATAGTAAATAATTATTTTTTCAGGATATTATAGTTTTTCGTATTATGTTTGTATATAGTATATAATTATTTTTTTAAGGATATTATATTTTTTCGTATTTTGTCGTGCCCGAAGAGGCAGCAGTAAGTTTATGAACTTAAAACGTTAAAATCGGGGGTTCGATTTCCCATGGTGGATACAGCAGAGAGTCCAAATTGCCTTTGCTTTAAAACAAACCCTCGAAAAACCCGTATTTTGTCTGTATGTGATAAATACTTTTCCGGATACTAAACAGTAGTTTCGGGTGCTTTGAACTACTTTTTAAAAAGTGATACAATAGCTAGCTGCTGGTGATTTGTTTGTTACCCATGGATAATTTACACGTCAAGGCACTAAACGCTAGCTTCCTGTACTTTATGAATAACTTCATTGTCAAGGCACTAAACGCTAGCTTCCTGTACTTTATGGATAATTTACACGTCAAGGCACTAAACGCTAGCTTCCTGTACTTTATGGATAATTTACACGTCAAGGCACTAAATGCTAGCTTCCTGTACTTTATGAATAACTTACATTTGTCAAGGCCCTAAACACTAGTTTCCTGTACTTTATTTGTTAAACTAATTTTGTTTTTATCAGATATACTGATTTCTTTTTTTTTTAGGTGTTTCATGTAATTGAAGTAAGTATATTTGATTAGTTTAAAATACCCCAAACACACAGTTTGGTAGTTTTTCAGATAGGGAGGATGATTAATTACCCAAACCAAAGAGTTTAGCTTATCATATAAGAAGGTTGACCAATTAAACAAAATATGCAACTTATTAGCTTTACAAATCAAAAAAGTTGATCAAATACCCGAAACACGCAATTCATTAGCTTCCCTGCTCAGGAAGTTCGTCAGTTATGTTTTGAATAAAAGTACTGATACCCACGAAGAAGAATTATTAGGTTTCTATATTATTAAGTACAAAGCAACAAAATGGGCTGTTTGTGGTCTGTCTGCCGTCGGTATCGAAACCCGATTTCAAACAGTAAAAAATAAAAAAATAAAAGCTAAACAAAGCAAGTGAGAAAGAATGCTGAAATATTTCTTCTATATGAGAAAAGAAAGTCCATCGCTATGTGTTCATATATTTGATCGAAATCAGTTTGAGTCAGACTAAAGGTAATTTTCTTTCACTCAAAAATAGCTATTTGGATTGTTCAATCTGAATGGAACTTTGTGCAACATTTGCAGCAATCGCTAGTTTAGTACTGCTGATCAAAGAGAGGGCAACGAGTCAACAGTACCCGCTATCTGTACAGCTACTCGTTCTCGAATAACGGGATTGTCTGTCGCAGTTAAAACCCTTCCACAGCTGAGAGTGCCAAGCGTGTCCATTGCCATATTGCTGCCGAAAACTCGGTAAGCTAGCTACTATAGGCCATCTCAAAAACTAAAAAGAAAGAAAGACGGTGTTACACATAGATTGTGTATAATTTACGGCGTTGTTTTATATATTTGGTGGATAATAAGTATGGATCTCTGAATTATTTTAATGTAAATCAGTGAAAAAAATGTAAAAAAGCCACTTTCCCTTTAGAGTCTAAGTCAAACAGCGTTCATTCACCTCACAGAAGAAATCCTGGATTAAATTACTTGCCACGCAAACTTTGCTCATCTCATGATATCACACTTAACTGAATCAACAGAAAAAGACCTTGAGCGTTATATTTACTGCTCTAAACAGGATAAGCATATCGACGAAGCAAACTGTAAGCAACAAAGATATCGCTTGTGATTTGTGACACTTTGGACTCCGATCTTACATTGAGAAAGTTACCGTACTAGAAAAGCAGAGATACTGATATCTTGGGTGGAATAATAAGATATTTATCGTAAGAAACAATTATATAATTAACTATAAGTTGACAACACAAATGGAAAAATAATCGTAACATTTTCTTGCCTGATAATTTTAGGTGTTTGTAATTAGTAAAAGGATTGATTACAGTGCTTAGTAAGACTGGTTATTATTATCTCCATCTAAAAGTTTGTTAACGTTACTTAACAACATTCATTATATGTTTTTAATTAACTATTAAGTTTGCGTAAAAAACTTTCATACAGTTACGATTAATACCTTTTTAAATAAACAGCATTTCCTGTTATTACGTGGTTGAAATTCTTACTGTTCCAACGAACGGTCTCCCAGTGGGTCAGCGGTAAGGTTACGACTTACAAAGCTAGAATCCGGATTTCGATACCCGTGGTGGGCAGAGCACCGATAGCCCATTGTGTTGCTTTGTGCTTAACTTCAAATAAATAAACAAATAAATCGATTCATCGTGGTAGACAGAGTGCTGATAGCACATTGTGTTGCTTTGTGCTTAACTTCAAAGAAATAATCAAATAAATCGATTCATCGTGGTAGACAGAGTGCTGATAGCACATTGTGTTGCTTTGTGCTTAACTTCAAAGAAATAAACAAATAAATCGATTCATCGTGGTAGACAGAGTGCTGATAGCACATTGTGTTGCTTTGTGCTTAACTTCAAAGAAATAAACAAATAAATCGATTCATCGTGGCAGACAGAGTGCTGATAGCACATTGTGTTCTTTGTGCTTAACTTCAAATAATTAAACAAATAAATCGATTCATCGTGGCAGACAGAGTGCTGATAGCACATTGTGTTCTTTGTGCTTAACTTCAAAGAAATAAACAAATAAATCGATTCATCGTGGTAGACAGAGTGCTGATAGCACATTGTGCGCTAAAACAAACGAACAAATACAACCAACGTTTAACTTTTAAACTTTTTTTTTCTATTCACTAACGCCCTCCCTAACAGAAAATATATTTATGATATCAACACCAAATATTTTTGCATATCGCTACAATTAGCTTAATTTTCATAAAAAAAACACTGCGTATCATTGCCCTAGGATAACAATACTTTCGTTTTTTTCGAGTTGTTTTGGGTTGCACTATTATGAAAATCATCTTCTGGCTGAAAATTACAACAGTGCTGTTAGCATCATCAATTCCTTACAACCTTTGTGACACTTAGAGAATTATTTTGGTTTGCCTATCACCATTGCTAGTGGAAGATTTGTTTGTTTTGAATTTCGCGCAAAGCTACACGAGGGCTATCTGCGCTAGCCGTCTCTAATTTAGCAGTGTAAGGCTAGAGGGAAGGCAGCTAGTCATCACCACCCACCGCCAACTCTTGGGCTACTCTTTTACCGTCACATTGTAACGCCCCCACGACTGAAAGGGTGAGCATGTTTTGGTGGAACGGGGATTAGAACCCGGACCCTCAGATTGCGAGTCGAGTTCCTTAACCACCTGGCCATGCCGGGCCACTAGTGGAAGAAGAACGTTTAACTCAAACTGAATCAGATCTATCTGAGGCCAACCAGGACGCAGACAAGACTGGTTGGACTGGTTACAATTTATACAGAGCATGAAATTGCACAAAATTTGACCTTGAAGCAGATAAAAGCAGTATCGATTTTCACCTCAATGAAAACTGTGAAAAATCCGTAACTGTAAAATTTAGGACTAGCACGCTACTGTGCTAACTTATTTTAACATTTCCTCAGTCGCTGGTATGGTTAGATTTGATTTGTAGTCCTGTCTTCTTATGGTGTTATTGCGCAATTGAAAGTACAATTGGACAGGGTAGGGTCAGATTGAAAACTTGCTTAGGGGTCAAAATAGCTTTACTTCCCCGAATGTAGGCCCAAGGCCGTCTGGAGGGGTTACCTACTTTAACCGCTCGCATCGCTATGCAGTAGTATGTTGTCTGTCAGTCAGTCAATAGACACTAAAATGGCTTCACATAATGGACGCTTAATGTTGCAGTTTGTACTATTGTGACGTCAGAAAAACGTGCGCATGCCATGAACCACGAGAAGAATTATGCATTCTGTAGGCTACAACACAGCATGACATATGAACTTCAAAAGCAAGAAATAAAAATATTTGTTACTCTTAATTTTAGTTTTATTTAATCAGAACACTTTCGGGAAACCTGCGGAAGTACATCTAGTTTTAGTGCTATTATTTGTTGCGTGTCTTGCGAATAACAAACAAACAAACGCAATTACAACTAGAGGGGCACTCAGTGGATCCCATACCTCCGCCACGCAATGATGATATATTCGGCTCTGAAATAATACGAAAATGTGTCCGTGTGTCCGTCGTTACCAACGGACACGAAACATTTTTTTTTGCAGAATAATGAGGAATAATATTTTACTTAAGTCCAACAAGTTTTGTCAAAATCCGATCATTATTGACTGAATTATGGAGCAAAAATAGTGTGAGAAATCGGTCCACATGTTGACAGATAGGGATTTTTTTGGATTTTCAAAAAAAATCAATTTTAAGTTTGGTCAAAATATACCAACTTTCGTCCAAACCCATTCAACCGTTCGAGAAAAATCTTGATAACAAACACACACACACAGGGGTGAAAACTTGACCTTCATCCACCGTAGGTGGCGGAAGTTTGTCTGAATTTCGCGCAAAACTACACGAGCGCTAGCTGCGTTAATCGTCCCTAATTTAGCAGTGAAAGACTAGAGGGAAAGCAGATAGTCATCACCGCCAACTCTTGGGCTACTCTTATACCAACAAATAGTTGGATTGACCGTCACATTATAACGGTTCCACGACTGAAAGGGAGCATGTTTTGGTGGGACGAGGATTCGAACTAGCGACCCTCAGATCGCGAGTTAAGCGTCCTAACAATCTACCAATGCCGGGCCACTGTGGCGGAAGTAACAATACAAAGACGTTATTAAAATCATTGTAACGAAAAGAGAAATACATGGTCATTGTTTCTGCTAAACAACTTTCATGTATCGATATGTACTGATAATTGCTCTAATATGTATGCACATATGGAAGCATAACATTAAATCATCACCAAGTTGGGTCAAATATTTCTTTCTGTTAAATTTGACATATTGTAACTTTTGGAAGAGGTTCGAACATAGAGGAAAACCTGATGCGTTGGAATAAAGTTTGTTTGTAATTAAGCACAAAGCTACACAATGGGCTATCTGTGCTTTGCCCTCCACGGGTATCGAAACCCGGATTCTAGCGTTGTAAGTCCTCAGACATTCCGCTGTGTCACTGGGGTGCTTGGACTACAGACCAGCGATAAGCACACTATACATGCACATACCGTGCTAATCCTTCTTTTCTATTATACGGAAAGTTTCCCATCAACCGAGTATTTTTCTTCTCCTTTTTTTTTTTTTGGCTGTGAATGTTGACTTTTACCACAAAGCTATTTAATAATTGAAAATAAAGTTTGTTTGTTTGTAGTTAAGCGCAGAGCTACACAAAAGGCTATCTGTGCTCTGCCCACCACGGGTATCGAAATCCGGCTTCTAGCGTTTTTATAGAATTAGTTACTAATTGTTAAATAAAAATGTTATATTAAAGACTATTAATTTTTAGAATAAGTGAAATTCATGCATAACTGACTTAAACGTGTTATTTACACTTGAAGCAGAAGGTTTTGATATGAGATATTAGAACTAATCTGGTTAGAAAAGCATGTAATTTTTTAAACAGCTCAGTGGAATATTTATTATCTTTACGAAATTTATCATTATAGCAAAATTTTAAAAATACAGGTTACGAGAAAAAAAATATCGATTGGAAATGTAATGATAAAGAAATATGCTAAATAATAAACATAGAAAGTATAGATACATTCTTGTGCACGTGGCGTATGAAGGTCAAGGTGACACGAGAGGTATGATACAAAACAACATTGTAGAAGTATTAATCATGTAAGAATGTAATTTCGCTTTTATAGCCTCTTTCTTCACAACGAAAGAAAAGTACGTTTTTTCTTTCTTTCTAACTTAAATGTCATTTCATAACCACTGAGGATGAATGTTTATAAGATAACAGTCAACATTTTCAAGGAATAAAATAGCTTTATATAAGTTATCTTTTATAAATCGTGAGGTTAGAGGTGGTTAGCGTGCCGGACTATGGATTCCAGAATTCGTGGTTTGACGTCCGTTTCCGCAAAATTGTAATTTGCACTTTGGAAACGTGAGTACATTATAAGAGTGACAATGCCTGACGTGTCATGGTTGCTAAGAGATGCCACCTGCCAAGAAAAATATAGGTTACTTGCGATATTTTCCAAACAATTTTTTAATTAAATTGAGAACCAATGGTTTAGACTAATGTACACCGTTCAGCATGTGTTATCTTAGATTACATATTAGATTGTTTGTTTGTTTGGGATATTCGCGCAAAATTACAAAAGGGTTATCTGTGCTAGCCGTCCTTAATTTTGAGCTGATAGACTACAGGGAAGATAACTAATCAGCAGTGCCCATCCCCTTTACACTTCGTGGTGTTTCCCGTGCAATCTCTCAAATTTTAAACTATGGGAGGAACATTTTTCTTTTCTTGGCTCACAGAATTTCACTATGAGAAAAATTTGAGAGCGACTGGTAAAAACTGTAACTTAATTAACATGGTTACCGATACTTTGTAAACTACGTAAGAGTATAAAAATGTAGACCAAATCTTTTGAAGACAGTCTGTGATGTTAAGTGTAACAAGAGCTTTGCCACTAAGCCTTGAATAGGGAGGCCACTGACTGCTTATCTCGGAAGGGGTGAAGGAGAATGGTAATGTGGTAAAAGTTTTATCGTCCTTGGGAAATTCCTTGGATTCTTGGCTATGTATTAGGCAAACAGTTTGAAGGTTTGTCGATCATCAACAACAGCATGCTGTCCAAAGATAAGGTCTTTCAGTATCTCCGAAAGAGGTGTCACTGTCTGGTGAGACAAGTCAATCTTGCAAAAATTAGGTCATAGCGGCCTCCTTTACTTTCATGGTATATACTGTAGAGGTGAAATGGTTACAGCTAATCCAAGTTGAATAAATAAATACTTGTTTTCCTTACGTACTTCATATTACGACATAATAATAAAGTCATTTAAACGATGGCCACGAATATAAAACAAATGAGCAAACATGTAAAATCTACCACAAACTTGCTTGATCTTGGTATGCAAGATTAGCTAACTACTATCTATCCGACGTCAGCTTTCAGCTAACTTTTAGTGCCTCAACAACTTGTTCTATTACTGTTTTACAATATCAATATATAGGACATGAGACACAATGTGGAGTGGTTTTTACACAAAGTTGGCACGTTTGCAGATAATATATCTTGAAATGGATGATAAATGTCTGAAAAATGGCCACATTAAGTTGGAGTAATTTGAAAGTAATCCAAAATAAAAGATAGAAAATAACTTTTAAATTGCACAATATAAATTGCAGTAATTAAAAATAAGAACCTGTTTAAGAATCACTTCTCCCATGTTTGTTTCTTCATATGTTTGGCATCCAAACTGTTCATCAAAGTTTACGAAATTTGGACATTATAAATAAATTCTACGTTTAACGTCAGCCATGTGCTTGGAAAAAAAAACCAGCTTTAAAACCTTCATTGAACATAAATCCGGAAAACCGCAATTTGTGATACCGTTGTCAGTTCTCATGAATTAAAACTTCACACACACTTTTACTGATTTTATCAACCCTCTCGAAACTGATATCCTTTGATTTTTCCATTCTCACAGGGGAAATATTTAATCAAACTGTTTGAAACTTAGAATAAATTTAATACAAATTATCTAATTTTGGCTAAAAAATCAATCTTTTACTTTGTTTTTTTTCTATAATCTTTTATGATCCGAAATGTCCAAAATTTTGTCGTGAGACATCATTTTGAAATAATATTCAAATTAATTCCTTTCGTCTTATGAGTTACTTTTTTTTTTGTTATTATTGATCAGAAAGTTCCATTTTATTGTCAACCCGACTGATGTTCAATAACGATATTTTGCCGATTATAATAATTATCACTTTAAGCTATTATTGACGTAAGTAGTCTATAACCTGCTCTATTTAATGGTATTTTAACTTGCCCTTTAGTAGTTGTCCATATCACATGCCGTGGTGTTATAAAGGGATGAGAACAAAATCCTATATTATAAAACAGCGTAAGAGAAGAAAAATCGCATGAGAAACGACATGTGTGTAATTATCATTCTCAAGTTTCTTACAATTTCTCTGCTTTTGATAGGCAGCAAAATTTTGAACAAAAAAGCTATAAGTGCTTTGCTTACAGCTAGACAATGGGTTATCTTTGCTATGTCCACTATAGATATTTAAACCCTATTTTTTTAGCCCCCCAGTGGCACAGCGGTACGTCTGCGGACTTACAACGCTAGAAACCGGGTTTCGATACGCATGGTGGGCAGAGCACAGATAGCCCAGCGTGTAGCTTTGTGCTTAATTAGAAATAAACAATTTTCAGAGCTGCGCAGAAATGGAAGTTTGGCTTTTTTATTTTGTGAATATAACGCTGTTCAGTAATTATACATCTGCAAAAAGTTGTTTGTTTTTCTAGTTTCTTATGTACTTTAATGTCATACTTGACGATAGTATTGGATTGTTTACATATTTTTATTTAATATACACCAATTAGATAACATTGTGTTTTTGCTATGATTTTCTTTCTTTAAACTATGGCTTCTGTAAAAATTCCTTGTACTAGTTTTTCGTCTGTTTTTTATTTCTTCCTTCTCCATACATATGCAGTGTATTACCTGACGTTAAACGTATAGAATTTACTTAGGATGACCTTACGAACGTTTCACGTATTAAAGGCAGTTCGATATGAAAATGAAGGTAAAAAGGTATAACAAATAAACCTAAAAATAATACAATATTCTAAAGTTTGGTTTAAACCAACGATAGCCTGAACTCACGAAACAAGTACAGTGAAATAAATAATTACGGAAATTCATAGCGCAGATAAAACAATTGTCAAAATGACATATAATCAGTCTAGCTTAAAACCCAGTAGACTAGTGATCTCAAATGATAACAAAAAGCAACAAACGCAAAAACAAATTTCTAGATTGAGGTCATTTCATTCGTAGTTGTTTTTTAAATGTAAACTTGAGTTACCCAACCTCTCCAAACATTCACATTCTCTTGTTATTGTCAACTAAA
>NW_013665983.1:0-3788 GCF_000517525.1 Limulus polyphemus | reverse complement strand
GACTAGTGGGATTGACCGTCACTATATAACGCCCCCACGTCTGAAAGGGCGAGCATGATTCGAACCCGCGAGTCAAGCGCCTTAACCACTTGGAAGAAAGGATTTTCTCTTTTTCTAGTAATTCAATAATATTTTTGCTTATTGTTAATCAAAAAGTTACACAATGAGCTATCTGTGCTCTACCCATTGCGGGTATCGATACCTTAATTTTAGCGTTATATGACCTCAGACGTACCGCTTAGCCACGATAGTATGTAACTGTTTAATAACGTACGCTTTCATTACCTCCGCGTTCTGACAAACAACACTTTACAATTATATCTAATACACACCTCAAATCTAGAATCACGACTTCATTTGTTTCAGAATTTTCTCACGAAACTAAGCAATGAATTATCTACGCATAGTCAACCATAATTTTGAACTGATAAGACTAATCAACAGCACTCAGCGCCAACTGTTCGACTATGCTCTAAGACCGAATAGTGGAATTTCATCCTCACCCTTTAGCGGACTCACGGCCCCAAAGCTTGCCACGTGTTTTATGGCTACGAGGCGCAAACCACGAACCTTCGGACCCACAGCACCAGCACGTTAACCACTGGGTCACCTCCGGCCAGTTTGTTGAACGCAATTGCAAATGAGACATTTCGCTTTTTTTATTAGTCCAACGGAACGAACTGCGTACTCTGTTCACTGTATTGTGTATTTCTGAAATATCATTTTATTTAAGTGTGTATTTCAAAACCACACCAAAGAATCTGGTTCTTGGGTTTGTAATATGCTGGACCTAAAGTAGTTCCATCACTCACATAATACAGATTAAAGACGTAAACACTGTTAGGCATAATATTATTTTATATGACAATAAAAGAAAGTTAAATATTCCTTACGACTCGTGTTTCTAAATAAACGAGCTAACCATTGCAGTTACCGTATGACGATTTGGGTATTAGATCCAAAAGTTGTTTTAATAAACATGGGTGAACGTGTGGTGGCATGTTTATTGTCTCGGTAACAAAATAAAATATTTCGTGGAACTAACCTCATTTGTATTTCTGTATTTCTTTGACATGCCAGCCCAAGCCGTGCTGATGAGCCATCAATAGGCGAAACTGCATGTATGGCCAATCAAATAAAACAGAGGTGAAATTGAAAGGAAATCTGTAACATATATTATTCAACCTCATTAGGGTTTTGTAGATTTAACAAACAGTGAATTGCATGCACTAGGTTCCTTGTTTTTCGTATACTTCTTAGTACTTAACTCGCAAATATTTTTGCTGATGTTTCACACTTTATAGTTTTAATCGTGATGTGGAAATATGAACTCAGTACCGTCTAATATTTCGAATCTCAAGTGCATATTGTTCTGATCGGAAATAATATTCACACAAAGCAATGGAAGATGGAAATATGTATAACTAAAATTATAATGGATAAAATAGTATGTTGTAAACTTTAATAGTAATAACTTTAAAAAAATAAACAACAACAACTAAATGTTATCAAAATATTTACTTCGTGCGACAAGAAAGCTCCTAATCCTACTAGAACTATAAGTTAGAATGTTATAAAAATAACACTTGTGCTGGTCTACTGCAACTACATTAAATCTACCATTCTTGCTCGTTTTTAAGATATCATTTAGAAGTTTCGTTTTCCTTATGTCACAGTAGATAACAGTCTATTTTACTTTCAATTCTCACGGTTTCGATAAGAGAAGTCTTCAATTATTTTGAGCTGAATATACTTATCACGGAAGCTAGATTTATTTTATTAGCGTTAAAAAACGTTTCAGTGAATAAATTGTAGTATCATACAAGTATTGTGAAAGGAAAAATAAAGTTTGAATATAATGATCAAATTAATGTTTTTTGTTTGTTTGAAAACAGTGAAAAGAAAATGATAACGTTATGTATAAACAAGAACTGTAACTACAATACCCTAACGTGTAAGGCAGGCCACATTTGCTTATTAGCATCCTATAAAGTAGCCTGCTTCCGCTATGTTACCTCGATAGAAAGTAATCCATTTTTGTTATGTCAACATGGTACAAGGCAGGACTTCTTCCGCAATGTTACTTTAGTATAAAGTATGTCACTTCCTCTATGTTACCAAGGTATAAAACAGCCTATGTCCAATATGAAAGAAACAAAGTATTCCACTTTCGCTTTGTTACCGTGATATAAAGCAGCCTACTTTTACTAATTTACCATGGTGAAAGGCAACCTCATCCCACTATATTGCCACGACATGTGGCAATCCACTTCCACTATGCTACCACAGTATAAATATATTATTTCTACTAAGTTACCATGATACAAAACATTGTACTCTAGCTACGTTACAATGTTATAAGACGGCCCACTTCTGCTATATTATAACGGTTATACAGCAGTTAAATTTTTCCTATGTTATCACGACACAAAGTATCCCACTTCTCTATGTCACCATGGTTAGCAGCTTACTCCCATTATGCTAACACAATACAAGGTAGCTAATTTTCCCCATGTTATTACGATTACAATATACTTGTGAAAATTATATTTTCTAATAAGAGTTCAATGGTTTTTTTTATTAAATTAAAACACTAAATACTACCTTGTTTATCTTTCTGTTACATGCCTATATCTATAATATTTCATAATTTAAATGCGTAAATTCTCATTTCATTAACTGAAACTAACTAATACACGATATGCTAATTTTTTGTTTAAGATGGTTTTAACAAGTTACTATTATTATTTTGATAATTATGAGTAAACGTAGGCGTGTCTTCTTTGTGATATCTGACAATTGGTACTAGTCGAACAAACTAAAGAAGATTCACTAGCGGTTGAGTTATTTTATATTAATTAAGGTTATACAGTGATTTTGTTCTGTAGTTAGTAGAAGAGACGGCTTTCCATTTCTGTAAGATAGCTACAAAATGTTGTGTAGATGATATAAATAGGAATAATATACAACATGGAACACAGAAATGATATTGTTAACCCTTCGTATTATTCAAATATAATAAGAAAATTGGTGTATTATTGCTGCTTTTTCATGAAGACAAAAGTTCGAAATTTTCCTTGCGTTTCATCCTTAAAATATTCCAATGGTTTCAAGTTCAGTGACGTATAATTCCTAAGCTGACGAAATATTTTTGGGGTGATAAAGCACAGGACTGATAATGCCTATAATTTCAATATTCTTTGCTGGTCCAGTGCAAGTTGTAAGTAGGAGTGTGCATAATAAAATTTCTTAGATGAACTTTATTTATATTTTAAAAGTTTTGGGCAAAATTACAAAAGGATTACATATATGTGCATATATGTTCCGAATTTGAAACTGTTAGATTAGAGGGAATGCAGCTATTCAACAGCACCCACCACTAACTCTTTGGCTACTTTTATCTTGATCGAAGAGTTGAATTTGACCGTCACACCTTTAGTACACCCGCGGCCCCAAAGTGCGAACCACATTTTTGTTGCAAGGGGGCGCGAGCCATAGACCCGTAAATTCACAATCCGAGCACGCTAACGACTGAGCCACGCGTGACCCTGTAACAAAAGGAATAGATAAGGATGTTTATGATTCATCGCATGAAACGCTTCTCATTGTTTAGACAGAAGTTGGCGTTTATACGAACTATTGGCGCTACTGTCCGTGTTTTTTAATTATTTAAAGAAATGCTTTTATTTGTTTGAAGCTTATACTACTTCTTTATATTGTTGCGTATCTCATTGTTTGTTAATTTCCGGTATAAATTCTTTCCGAGGAACTTCAGCTATACAAGTCCC
>NW_013665982.1:629351-644693 GCF_000517525.1 Limulus polyphemus | reverse complement strand
GAAGTTACGGAAAATCAATTAACAAACGGAGACGTAACAATACCATGTGGTATAACAGGTAGAACTGAATTAACTCTAGAGTCATGGTATAGGTCTGCTAAACATGAGGTTTGATAAGATATTTATCATGAAGTATTAGAAACAAATTAGGAAGAGCTAATGCAAATAGCCTTCATGTAGCTTTGCGAGAAATTTAAACCAAACAAAAAAAGAAAGGATAAAACGCAAAGATACATGTACATATATGATACTGGAATATAATAAAATAATATAAAATAGACACTCACCCAATGACAAGCCAAAAGCCCAACTCTCTTGTCCTTCTTCAGCCCTGTTAACATATCCTCCAGCATGGGTACTGATCAACAAATGGCTGTTGTTGTAACCCAAATGATGTCTCTAGCTTTGACCAGGGCCCTGAACATGTCTGCTAGCTTAACTTTAAGCAATGAACTTCCTCTTCAAGCTATGATGGAGGCAGTGCCCTCTGCTACAGCTGGTCTTTCTTCCTGTTATATAGAGTACAGGCCTCTGTCTGTTGGGTGACCGTCTATCACCACTGCTTCTGGAGTAGGGGAATCTGTTTCAGTGTAGGATGGTTGTTGATAGCTGTGGGCAGTTTCGTCAGAAATATTACTGTTGCGTCAGCGAGGTCACGTGACTAGTATTACGCCACCTGTTTTCTAGAAATATCCTGTTCCTTCGTGAATGCCCTAGCATTTACTAAATTGGGGGTAGTCTGGTGTATATAAGATGGTCACAACGTGACGGGACAATGTGTAGGCAATGAGCAATTGAACTGCAGTCAGAGAGTGTGTAATTGAACGGAGTATAACTGAACTCGAGCTCGTGAGGCGTTTGTTACAGAGCGACTGTTAAAGTTGAGTGTATCGTAAAGTTGTATTCGGAAAGAATAAACCAGTTTTATTTAAGAAAGGACTTGTGTCGCTAAAGTTTCACCGGAACGAAGTTACGGAAAATCAACTAACGAACGGAGACGTAATATTACCTTCAACTTGTGCTGGGTAGTTTCCAAAAGCCGCTTCAGTGTTGGTAGTCTGGCTTCCAGCCATTGTCTAGGGGGAAGGGGACATTGAGAAAGGTAGTCCTTCATTCACTTTGAAAGTCCTTGCCATTGTTGAGGGTGGTGGTTGGTGCAGACAAGAATACATTTTTAGTCAGCTTGCTATGCCTCTTGGTAGTTTTGGTGGAGGTGGTGCTGATAAAAGTTTAGCAGATATCTTGCGTTTGCCTTCCTGGCTTTCATCCACTCTTTGAGGGGACATTAACTCCATGAAAGTCTTTTCAGCTTTGTGATAATCACATTAAATTTGAACATGTTTAGAAAAATTGTGAAATTTATAATATGATAAAGCTCGTAGGCCAGATGATATTTAACCAAGGGATTTGAAAGAGGTTATGGATTGAATATATGAACCGCTTGCTACTATTTTTACTAAGCCCTTGAATAGTAGGCAAGTGCCAGAAGATTGGGAATTAGCTTATGTTATTCCTCTTACACTACCCCATGTGACACAGTGGTACGTTTATGGACTTATAGTGCTAAAAACCTGTTACTGATACTCGTGATGGGCACAGCACAGTTAGCCCCTTGTGTAGTTTTGTGCTTAACTACACACAAACAAACAAAGTACTCTTTTCATGGGAGGTGATAAAAATTGTCCCAGTAATTATAGGTCTATTAGTGTTATATTAGTGATGGAGAAAGTTTGTAAAAGTCAGATAAAAGACACAAAATGAATTTTTTTGGGGAGTATTCAGCATGTATCGCTACTGGAAAATCTTGCCTTGCTAATCTTTTGACCTTCTTTGAAAATGTTACTGCTTAAGAACATGACAGTACGAGTGTGGATTTGAGGAATCTGTATTTTCAGAAAGCATTTGACAAGCATTTAAAAGATCTGTTAAATGTTATCTCTGTAGGTTGACTCATTACATAGAAACTGGATATATGGAAGAAAGGAGAGAGCTGTTATATATGAAGTCCAGTCAAACTGAATTCATGTCATAAGTAGGGTACCTCAGGGATCAATGTTAGACCTTTGCTCTTTTTGATTTATGTAAATAATAAAGGTGAAGAAATGGCTTATAAATTATTTAAATTTGCTGATGATATTTAAGTTTTGGGTGTTGCTGGCTGTAATGAAAATGCTACTAATTTAGAAAAGGATTTGGATTATTTGGTGGGTTGGTCGAATAAATGGCAGATGGTTTTTAATTATAATAAACACAAGGTAATTGGGATATCACAATTTCAATTATGAGTATAATTTTGTTAGGAAAAAACCTAAAAATCCTTATAGAAGAAAAAAATCTTACTGTTCTGGTTGATCAGTTTCTTTAGCCATCCAGGCAATGTGCTGTTGCTAGTTATAGAGCAAATTTGATTTTAGTTGTATCTACAGAAATATTACATGCAACTCTAAATAGTTTATAATGTAATTGTATAAATCATTTGTGTGGCCACATTTGGATCATCGTGTTCATTCTTAGACTTCTTACCTTAAAAAAGGACATTGAATTGTTGGAAAAGGCTCAAAAGAGGAAAGGTTGTCATAAAACGATAGGTTAAGAACTCTGAAATTGTTTTCTCTTGAAAAAAGAAGGATTAATGGGATTTTACTCGGGTGTTTAAGATTTTTAATGGAATTGTAGTGTTGATGAATCATTTTTTTCATATTAATGGTGAGAATTCCAGACTACGGGACATGAAAATAAATTTTGGCAGGACTGGAGTCATCTTCATCTAAGACAGCTTTATTTTTCTGACAGAGTTGTTGGCCTCTGGAACATATCTCGTTCAGATGTGGTAGATGTAGTTAAATTAAAGGAGTTTAAGAGAAAGCTTTATAAATATTTGAATGTTAAGGGCTGGCTTTGGGTGTTTTATTTTTGAGTTTTATATAGTAGATTTAATGGTCTAGATGGACTATATATATATATATATATATACACAGGTATATGTGTATGTACATCAACTATCTGATACTTTAACCACTCAATATATTCTTGAGAACATTGTGGGAAGTCTGTTCTAGATAGAAGACCAAATAGCAGGTCTATGCACGAGGAGAAAGTATTTTCGGCTGATTGCGAGCATATTCGTTAAATAACCTGTTGATCTCTGTTCAGTTACATGAGACATCATAATGACATACAGTAAGTGTTCATCCCAGTAAGTTTGGTTACTAAACATACACTTGGCAGTCATGTTGCAGGCTCTGGGCGAGAATATATGAATAAAGTGTACTCATGCAGTACTTTTATCCAGCTTCCTATATTTCCTTACGGTGAATCTACACTTTAGTGAAGGCCAATAATTGTGAGCAATGTGGAGAAGTTGGCCGCAAACTGTCGGTAATTTGACACAAACACGAGGAAACACCAAACTAAAAGTCTGTTTTATCTTCTGGTTTGTGTCATATTACCGACAGTGAAGCCAATCTTGCACCACTTCAATTTTAGCAGGATCTATGGAGATTCCTTCTGCACCCACAATATCACCAAACAATTTCACTTTCATGCACATGAAAGTACATTTTTCTGGTTTCAGTTTCAAGCCTACCTTTTTTGTTAATGGATTTCTATTTTTGAGTGTATGACCAAACTTTAGTACTCTATTGATATAAATAAGACACTTCTGCCATTGCAGCCCTTTCAGCATAAGCTCCATTAGCCTCTCAAAAGTGGCAGGCGCATTAAAGAGGCCCCATAACATGACGAAAAACTCTGACAAGCAATCTATCGGACTAAAAGCTATCGTAGGTCTGCACTAATTATTCACTTGACCTGAAAGTATACAGATCCTAGGTAGGTCTAAAATAATGAACTACTGGGTTCCTTCTAACACATCCAGACATTCCTTGATTAAGGATAATGAAAGAGTGTTAACACGAGTTGTCGTAGTCACTTACCTAAAATAAATACAGATCCTGAGAGAACCTTTTTTCTTCTATATAGACAGCCAAGTATTCTCTGAAGGCTAAATGATCCTGTTTTTTAATATCCACTGCACTTCAGTACTGTTATATCTCTAGTGCTCCGGGGAAACCTACATGTTAGTTGTTTAATTGAACTTGCATCATCTATATCTATGTTATGTTGTGTTACTGTTTTTCGACCCAGTTATCTATCTGGTTCCACAAGTACACCGCCATATTCTGCCAACAAGCTACTAAGTTGCTGCCACTGCCTTGCGTCTATATTATCTACACAATGCTCAACTACAGATCTCAGATGTGTAGGTACAGTGTATTTGCTTTTTGTTCAGCTAATTCTATTTTGTTTACCATGCCATTGACTATTATATAATTCTGCTGGATAATTAGTCATCCATAATTGCAGAAAAAGCAGCAGAACAGATAAATGAGTGAGCTAATGCTGTTTGCTTTTTAGATAAGAAACAGCTTATTACACAAGTGAGCTCTACAACCATGTTACATGATACTGGTGCAAGAGACTTTGTCTATGGTAAACCATGAGCACCACGTGTGTAGATGAGATACTTTGACTTCCTCTCTCACATACAGTCATGCAGTCCACTGATCCTAGGAAAACATGAGGTAACTCTATCACAGAACATCAATTCACTGACTGCACAAGTAAAACTGGCCAATAAGCTCTGCGGTACATCCATCTCAAGAGTGGCAACACCAAAATCAAGGTCGGCGACAACTACTTTTGCTCAGTAACTAAATATTCATAGACATGATAGGAGCATGAGTTTTCCATTCAAGTTTAATTTATCTCTATTCGCCTGAACAAAATTCATGTCTATTGACACAAGTAGTGTTTTTGTGTAGATCTCTCGATATATTTTGTAAGATCTACCTGTGTTTTGGTTACTATCTATCTCACACACTTGTACTCAAATAGGCACATACCAAGATCCACTCAACCCTGAAATCCAGCCATTCCAGACAGTTACTAGTCTGAGTCGCTTCAGTAAATGGTCGAAATCCTCCTTTGCTGTTTCCTTGAATGTCAGGGGGAGGGATGATCTGCTTTGCCTCACTGACAGGGAAATATGATAATGCCCAGAGTCTTTCCTTTACGAGGTCCCAACCATCTCCTGACCTAAATATCTTCTACATTTCTGGCCCAGTGTCACTCTTATGGATTCTGAGTCTTGTCCAAGTAATTTATCCATGTTTTTGGGCAGCAGAGCAACAAGCTGTCGTCAGCAACTCATCTATAATCCCAGATTATTCTATGATCCACAATGGTTTCGGCAGTATACCTTTCAGCTCAGAAAGATCATTACTGTCCTATGGTTTATCCCCTTCGCCATTTGGTGTGTGCAGTTTCACCTGATGGTAAGATTGCACCTGTTGGCAGATGTCATCTACCAATGGCACCTCCAATCTCTTCTAAATGTGCTCAGGTGACTTTGACCAGAGATGGAATTGGATTACTCTGGATGGCGAAAGTTTGGGAGTCCTATACAGACCATGCCATATGGTCTCAAACTCGTCAGATTTCGCACCACCATGAAAATCCCCAGTCGTCTGTGCTTCCATTGCATTGAGGTCAATCATCAAGGGAAGACTATGGATAGCTATTCTAGGTGCACTGGACATTGGTGGCTTATCTTCTCGAGTCATTAGATGTAACAAGATAAAAATCATTGACTTTCACAGCATCTGAAAACGTTCCACATCCAGAAGAAGGCTTCTCATAGACCTGGCGACTCTTCATCAAACAACTACCTCCCTTCAGTTACTGACTCTCCCTCTTGTTTGTAAGTCCTTCTAGTCATGGAAAATATGTTTTCGTAACTATGAAGCCCTTATATGACACAAAATTTGAAGTAAGGGACAATAAATTCTCATTTATACCTAGGATAGGCCATAACCTCGATATACTATCTGAATTATTATTATTACAAGACACTACTGCCCACATTTTCAATTGCACAATGTGCAGCATTAAAACTATATCAATCATAGGCAAAATAGTTGTAACTGCACACGAACATCAAGGAACAAAAATAATTAAATGACAGTCACTTAACAACATTCTGGACCTTGTTTTATGTGAAAACTACACATATGAAAAATAAAACACAAGGGCAGAATAATACTATTGTTGCATATCTGCCCGTTTGTTAATTTCCGGTATAAATTCTTTCTGAGGAACTTCGGCAATACAAGTCCTTTCTTATTAAAACTGTTTATTCTTTCTTGATACAAATTTTAGTAATACACAGAATTTTCACAGTCACTTTAGATTTAACAACCTTTATAACACACACACACTATAAATCACAATGATTCACACACTTTCCTTACGGTGCCTGCTGTTTGCTTGACTCAATTATCTATCTCTGTATCTATCTATGCAATTCTATCCCTTTTTCCGCTGACTTTATTTGCCAGGCTTATATACTAAAAAAAGAGGGTGCCTGGAACAAACTAGAGTTGCCAGGAAAATTCATGATCCTTCGAGAAACTCCAGCGCGCATGCTGCCAGTATTGCATGACTTCCGCTGTCGTAACACTATATTAAAATATATATTGCTGATATATCTTGTTTGTTATTTATTGCAACATTCCAATTTTATAGACCACTATCCCTTAAAAGTGTTGATCAGAGGGAGGGAATCAAGTCAGCAGCATCAACCGTTTACATTACTGTTCTTAAATAAATAGTGGGATTAACTGTCATGGCTATAACGCCTTCTCAGTCCAAAATGTTGAGCGTGTGAAGCAGCATACTGCGTCTTGATCATTGGGTTTCTTTTTTGTTGTCTGGAACACTAACTACAGGTCATGCCCCGTCCTAATAACATATAATCACATACCTTCGCCCAATATATATCTACTGTTTTTTAGTTTTCACTTTCTATGGTGGATTGTCCGAGATCGTTACTGTGACACTGAAAGGTAAGTAAGATATAAAAGCCACACATGTCTTTTTTTTTTATAGGAATGATAATAATATTTCTATATGTTCGCACCTGTTACTACGTATATAAATTTATCCTTTTGATCGTATAAAGTTTTGTTTGTTTGTTGTTGGGTTAAGTTACACAATAGGCTATCAGTGCTGTTCTCAACACGAGTATCGAAACCTGGTTTTGATTGTGGTGGGCACAACACAGATAGCCCATTGTGTAGCTTTACGCTTAACTACAAACAAACAAATTTACCGCTGAGCCACTGGGGGCTAATCTCTCAAGATTTGATATTGTTAGAAATATCACATATTTGATCTCCAGACGTCACTGTATGCAAGTCTTAAAATCACAGGTCCAGGAACAGGATTAAGAAAAACGAAAACAGTGACTGTTTATGGGTAATGTGTTTATATTTACCTTTGAAAACGGTTCAAAAGTTGTTGTTTTTTAATATTATAAATGTAGTATAGACAACATGACAGTAAATATTCGTATTAACATTATTAGTTTGCACAAGTTACGGAGAAATTTTGAACTATAATTTCTGAGTATAAATTATAATCAAACGATCGTCATATGTATCACTAATATTATCATAGTCGACTTAACGATAAGTTATTAATAACATTGAAAATTTTGAATTAGTTCACATTATGTTATTTATCTGGCTTTCCTTATTTTTTTCTTCTTAATCTCCCAGAGTCTTATCGATCATCATTTGTTTATAAATCCCCAAAATTAAGAACTGAATGTCCAAAGTAAGTTGAAAGCATTAGTTCAGGAGAAACGTACCGTAGAGAATTCAAATGGAAGGTTTGCAATAGGGTAGATTTCCTTTTCTGTTTCCAAAGTATTACCCGACCTCACATGGTTTTTATACCTAAATTAAGTAGTTGAAATAATCCTGCTCTCTTCAGAACTTAACTAGAATATGTATTTGATAATGATTAAATAAAATAAAGTGGCATAATCTTCTTCCAACTGATTGATGTGCAGAAATCATTCAGAGTTATTTGCTCCTTAGTATTATTTTCACATGAATAATTTTCACAAAAATTTCCCTTTAACTTTATCTTATCATCATTTATTGCTTTTTAATATACATGTATATATTTGCAACTAATTTAAATTATTTAAGAACCAAGTTTTACTATTCAAAAGTGTTCTCAGCCTCGAGCATTGATACTTTGGCAGACCTATGTTCCCCACCCACTATTATATATTGTGATTCAAGCTACTGAACATTGTAAATAAACTTGAAAACTTTATATTTACAACAAAACATGAAAGTTATTGCTTGTAGTTGAGCATCAAGAATGAAAAGATTTCTTGTATATCTTTTTGCAAGTGTCAGGCCAATGATAGATGTACACTGCTTAGCTTGGTGAAATATAAGTAAATTTATAGAACAGTATGACAGTGATGGTTTAAGACTTACCAGCAGATAAAACATGCATTAGGCATTACATTCAGATAGAGGAAGTGTTAACGGCTAATTCAACTATCACTTTTGATTTGTGAATGACTTTGTAACTATTATGACAGTTGTGTTTATTTAGAATTAACTACTGAATGTTTTTAGATTGACACTTCGAAACTTGCTGACACAACTGATTACAGTCAATTAATTTTATGAAGTACATCACAAATACTAGTCATTATGTTGAAGTGTATAACAAATTCTAGTCTTTATAATGGTCATTTTTATTTGTGTTACATGTCTGCTATAAAACTACAGCTATTCTTGATTAATGAATGCATTACTGTGAAACATAATAATGTTAATCTTTTTTTTTTTTTACTTTTGGTCATTAATATATGTTAGATTTAAAGTTTTTGTGCCATTTGATGTACATTTCAAATATTAGTCATATTTTAATCATATCTCATTATATTGCATTCGTGTATCAGAAATTTTAACCATTTTCCTTTAGGTGGTAATTATGAATCTAACATTCACCAATGTCACTGTTTTTTTTTTTTAATTTTGGATCATTTTTATTGATTTTTTTCCTTCTATATTGAGTAGATATGAATGATCTAATCATTTATAAAGACTTTTTGACAATAAATACTAAAATACCTCCAGATTTGTGTCTTGGGTATTTTGATATGTTCTTGTACTGAAAATATATCAGACAGAAATATGGCAATGGTAACTATTTTGCATGTCTATAAGTAGGAAAACTGTCCAAGGGTTCCAGAGTGACATCTTTTAAATTCTTAAGTACAACCTAATTAATAGGAAACATCAATAAAACTGTATGTTTACCCTACTGCAAGGCTCACCTTAGGTTCCACTGGACTACATCCATTAATACTAGTACTGTTAGTACACCCTACACCTATTTAATTTGTCTATTTTCAAAGCTTTGGATTTGTTATTTCAGACTCGTATATAAGTTACTTACCCTTGTCTTTCTTTATTTTATTTATTTTAAACGTGACAGGGATTCAGTTTTTGAAGAAGGAAATGTCATACTCAGGTGAGTCTGCCAGCTCATTCCAACTGTGATGTTCAGAACTTCAGTTCCCCTTTATTCTGACCTATATCTTATTCATGATTTGGGGTATTAAAGAGTTCTATGCATTTGGTAGCATACAGAATACTGTTTCACATGGAGAAAAACTTATCCCACAAATCTTTTGACCTTCTTCAGCCTTTGAAATAGACTTCCTTCAGACATGGTAGATACGACATAGCAGGATTGTAAGAACATAAGAGAGGTGATCAGTACTTGGAGAGTTAGGACTGAATATGGATGGATATGTGTTGATATGAATGGGACTGCCACGATAGACCAAAAGGCCATTTGTTGTCCTTTAAATATTATGTATGTTAAGAAGAGATACCTTGCAGAAATTAATTTGTTATAGCATAGGCCTTCATAGATGTCAAATAATCAGTGCTGTTTGTAAAAGCACTATATTGCATTTTGGGTTTGCTTACACTTATGTTTTTTATAGTGGGGAGAATTAAAGATTTTTCAGACAAAAAAACATTGAAATAAAAAAACAAATTAGTATCACTCATTACAATTAGCTTGTTATGTAAAGAACATATAAATTACATCTAAAACATTGTACTGATTTAAGCATATGTCATTTATTTTGTCAAAATTGATGTTTTTTTTAAGAATAAGTACTGTAAATAACTTTGATTTACTATACTATATTAGTAAAGAAAGCTACAGTTTATTCTATTATGTGTTCTTTTATGATATTGTTTATTTGATGGTATCATAATTTCTTTTTTATTAGGAAGATATATTTAGATTTTTGAATTTGCACATTATAAATCCTAAATTCTTTGGTAATAGCAATTTTTTAGTAATGATTTTTCTTTTGTTTTCTAAGTGGTGAAAATTTCTTATTGGATTAACAAGTTGTTAACCTAACTCTTTCAAGCCAGATCAGATTAACATGATGTAAGAAAAATTGTGATGTAGCTAACATATCACATTCTCAGCACATTTTAATATTAGCTAAATATTCAGTCATAAACTGTAGTGTCTTTATAGTGAGTGAAAACTGAGACTCTCCATTGGAGTTCTTAATTCTTCAGAAAATTACTTGGAACATTGCACCACTCCACAGTTCATCTGAAAAATAGCCAAAAATGGATTGTGAGGTCTAAATTCCATTTACATGTCCTGGGTATCTTGCCCTTTCCAATCCTGATATAGCCAATGAAGCAAAGATAGAGATTGTTTTATAGTAAGTGTAACAAAGCTATTTTATAGAAAGATGTTTTGATGTTATGATTTTGTAGCTTTTGCCAGAGTTTAATTTTACAAGTCCATACTGTTATGTAAGTTAGAAATTATCTAGTTCATGATAAATTAGTATTTTCAACATCATATGACAGATCATATTATTAACATTTTATTCTTAGGTTTGGATAATTTCAAACATCTTTTGGCTGTTGTTCACTTTCTTTTTCTATCTACATTTGAAAAGCTTTTTAGTGGAATGTAAATTCCTAAGTACTTAACAATTTTAGTTTTTTTTCATGTTATATACTTGTCTAGTTTTCTTGCATGCAAAATAAATATTTGTTTTATCAGTTAACTTATAATTGTTTATAAGAAGTGTATAGATAGCTAATTCTTTAATGATCACTTATATAGCTTCAAGTATGGCCATCATAAGCACAATGTCATAAATATATAATAAAATTGTATACCCCAGTGCAGAAGACAGTTCTTATGTTGTATGTTAAATATTTATTTTTAAAATTGTGTACTACTGGGAAAATTTTCTACTTCACTAATATAAGTATGTGAGTAAAAATTGTTTTCTGCTGCTTGATACATGTAGAATTATTAAGCATTTAGGTTTTTTAAATTAACAACAAAAAACAACATTAAAAGTATGAACCACGTTAGTTTAAACACATCTCCAATAACATTATCAATTTCAAGTATTTTTAAGTTTATCTTCTTAAAATACCTGCTATTTAGTATTAAGAGAGATATAATTCAATGGAAGCTGAAAACATAAAACCATAAGCATAATAAAGATTGATTTTATTATAAGTCATATACTAAGTCACTTTATAATCAAACATTTATGGCATAAATTTCATAACTTATCTAATTTAATATTGAGTACTCAAACTGTATTTGGAGCAGTAAAATTCTACACAATAATGGTAGATTTGACTCTGATTTAGTAAGTAAAGAAATCACAATCCTCTTAGGCATTAGATATTATAAAGAATGTAGGTCAGTTTGTTGGTGAGAAAATTTTGATCCATGCTAAATGGAACAGTGGTATTGGATCTATCAAGTTAATTTTTGTTAAAGTTTGTAATAAAGCTAATCTGTATGTGAGCTATTGTGCATTTTCAGTGTTAATTCCCTGTGAGGAATGGTGGCAGAAAAAGCTGAATGACTCGTGTGCCACTGTGTAATGACAGCAATGTCCAGCTTCGATTTTTGGTTCCTGAAGACCTTCCTGAGATTAAGAAGCTGTGCAGAGAGTGGTTTCCTATTGAGTAAGTTTATAGTAATAATGTAAATTTCATTAAAGTTCTACTTATACTTGACGGGAGGTTTTGTTTGATTTTAGATTAATGCATACATCTTTATTAACTTCTGCTTATGGATTTATTCTTAAAGTAAAAAAAAATTATTTTGCATGTCACTGAAAAAGAATTGCTTAAAGAGTGTTACAACTGTACAAAAAATGTCAGGTGGTGTTAACTTGTTTATACTATAACAAATACATTTTAAACTAATGGGAATCTTGTATGTCTACCTAATGATAAAATTTGGAATAATTGTTTTTATTTTACATAGATTAAGCAGTAATGCACATATTTTTTATTTCACGGTTTAAAAAAACTGCATTCTTGCATGATCTTGGTATATTTTACGTGTGAATCAAATTAGTACTGATATATAACAAAATTTAGTATCTGTCACATGAGCAGCAGCCTGGCATATAAAAAAAAAGTCATTCTGGAAAGGTTTTGGTTGTTTTGATTAGACAAAAAAGAAGACGTTGGCTCTATTTTTAAGTTTTCATGTTGCTGGACCTGACCCGAGACCATGGGAGTCAACATGGAGAAGTTAACTTGTAAATGTAAAATAAAATCATGTAACAATGAAACATGCTTGAAATGTTCAAACTTGGTTGTGAATGTGATGGTTTAAGTGTAGAGATTAAGCTAAATCGTGGGATCAGGTTGGATGAAGGAAGAACTTATTCGAAGATATCCCAATTGATTTGACCTACCAGCTGAATCGGAGATTCGTCAATTAATTACCATATTGACAACGAAACACAAAACAATGAGTACCATAGTATTGCTATTTTCAAAAAGGGAGATTGGAATCATATATAAGAAATCATTATTTCAATATTGTGTGAAACTAACAGCCAGATAAAGCCCAGAGATACAGTGTTGAAGTTGAAGCAGACGGATAATGTGTTACAAGATGATTTCCCTAGTGATTCTCAAATTAAAAATGCCATTTCTACAATGAATAGTAAATATAAGAAGTATAGTATAATGCCCAGTATGGTACCACCATAGTATAAACCATATAGATTTCATCATGCCATAATTTCATTTAATTTTTTTTTTTTTCTATTTTAGTAGTTGTGTTTAACCTCATTCATTGAGGTGTATCAAAATAACCCTAAATCTTCAGTTTCTGGAATGATCGCCCTGTTCACAATCGTAGGCTTTGTACTAAAAGATGCTGGGCTTGCTTGTGTGGCAAATGTTAAAATATTTTTTAACTGTATATTTGTTTATAGAGATGGTTTTTTGACAGCTTTTCCAAAGTCCTATACTGTAACGTGTCATCACTTGATTATGAATTTTAATGTTGTATTACTTATCAGATCTTTATTCATGTTACTTTTGTGGTGCAAGTGAAAAAGCTAGTATCCAGATATGTGTATTTTATGCACTGAGGAATTCTGTGTTGTAGTTTTGATGATTTTAAGCCCTTTGTTTGATGCTCTACTAGGTAAATAACCCATATGAGTAAACACTAGATCGTCCTGTAATAATTGGTTGAAGTAGAAATATAAGGTTTGTACAGAACATAGTCACACCTATTTGTGTACTTTGGCTACAAAAAACAGTTACTGTGTATGTATATACTAGAAGCTATTCCTCATGTTATGACAATGTACTTGTCAGTATTTGAATTATAGTAACTACAGTTCTAATTCTGGAATTTATGTCATTTTTTCATTTGAGATCTTGAGCTGTATTTCAAATTTCTTATATTAACTATTGATAATTATACTTTTTATAATGCTTCGGAGGTAAGAGAAAAACGTTGTTATTATCATAACAAAACATTCTTATGGAGCTGATGAAGAAAGACTTGTATAGGTATTACTCTCAATTGAAACTATAATAGTAATGTTTCTAAACATGGAAGTATGTGCAAATATCAACTCCTATTTATGGATTTATAATACAAGAAACTAAAAAATTTTACATGATACAGATAGATTTGTTATAGAGGTTATATAGGAAAGATTAATTGGTCTTATCCAATGAAAATGTTTTTCAAAAGAAATGCTGAACTGTGGTAATAAGTTAGTTATTGTCTAAAAAGTAGTACAGGAAAAATTCCCTTTAAGATCATAAACTTGAATTGTTGTTGTTGTAGTACACTTAACAAAAACATACATTTTCTTGTTTAATCTAGATACCCTCATAGCTGGTATGAAGATATAAGTTGCAACAGAAAATTCTTCTCCCTTGCAGCTGTATACAAGTTCCAAATCATTGGGTTAATTGTAGTGGAAATAAAACCACAGGGTAAATGTAACAAAGAGGTTAGTGTTTATTAAGTTCTGTTGGATATGACAAAATGATTGTAATAGTAATTTTTCTAAATATGAGAATTCATACAGATATTAATTCCTGTTTATGGATTTATTGTTCAAAAAAAATGCACACGATACAAATAAAGAATTGGTTTGATTTTAGTTTTATGTAACAGTCTCACTTGTAAGAGATGAAACATCATAAAAAGTAAAATAGCTTTTTATCTACCTATTTGAAGCTGAGTTATTGAAGTATATTTGATTGTTGGATACCTCTAACAAATTCTCAGGAAAAATACTTTCCTCATTGTTTGTGTGCTAAAGAGGATGTATATATGTGTGCATAAGAACTTGAATTCTAGTGATCACAATGTTTTCATTGAAATCAATTGTAGAATTAAACGTTTTTTCAAATTTTAGGAAAGCCAACTTTCAGAAATGGTAACATAAGAGAGAAAGGTGGGATGACTAAATTAAAAATATATATGAATCATGGGATGTTTTTGCTAGTTTGATTAAACTAGTTGAAGAGGATTATGATTCTTACAAATTCTTTCATTCTGGTCAAAATGGACAAAAAAAGGACTTTTAAATATTGGTAAATGAAGTATGCCAGCATGAAGTATGGCAAGATCAATGAACAAAAGTCAGTATCAAAGCTTGTTTTCAAGTAGTATTGTATTGAAAGACATTTTTTTGACACCAACTTCAGGACAATAGGGTCGACAGACAATATAGTAGATGTTTACGTTTTGTCTGGAGAGGGTATTGTTCTGTACAAAAATGTGTTTTTCCTATATAAATAAATTTATTATAAAAAGTCATTTTATCGTGTGTGCCACTCTAAGAGAATTTCATGTAGACTATAATTCTGTTTGAATATTTTGACTTTTTACATTTTTTATTTCTGAATAAAACCAAAAAATGGAATCAATCACTGAAGAAAGTAAAACACTACAGAACACTCCTCTTATTCTACCATCATTCCAAATACAGATCTTTGAGTGTTCATACTAATTTTTAAAAGAAAAACATTTCCATAAAGTATTTCATGACATATCAAAATAAGGGCCCGGCATGGCCAGGTGGTTAAGGCACTCGACTCGCAATCTGCGGGTCGC